>NW_028143729.1:0-51774 GCF_977018435.1 Lepisma saccharinum
CTCAGCAGAAAGCTAAGAACTGACATCCTCGAACTTTTGAAGGAACCAGATCAACCACCTCGTAGTGATGATCAAGAACAAGAAAAGTAAAATAAAAATATGTGGAAAGTGCATGAGAACTGGCAATAAGACTCCCCAATATTGCATGCTTTGTCAGATGTCAATATGTGTGATACATGAAAAATTCACCTGTGCTTGCAAAGAAACTAATTATCACCTAATTTATACAAAAATGTACTGTATTTCTTTCCTTATTATAATACTATTAAAAAAAACTCTCATTCTATGTTTTTCCTTAAGATATTATTCGAAACATGCAAAAATTGTGCATTTATCCAACATGTATTTACAAATATTACTAAGAACACAAAAATATTAGTAAAAATAAATGTATATTTATTTATTTGTCCCATGATATAAAAAATAACAACCGAAGGAGAAAACTGAATAATATCTTTAAATATTGAAAAGAAGAAAGTTTAAATTTGCGGGTCGCAGTGACTCTCTGTGACCACCACATTAAATTGTGAAATGGGCACAACCTCTCCTGGGTTAAGTGGTCGTGCAGATCACAATAGTGATCCACTCCTTTATATTTGCATTGTTGACTTGTGATGGTGTTACCACTGTGTGGCATTGGAGTAATTGCAGGTGTTGAATTTTACACGCTTCAAGTAGATGTAGCATTTGGTATACTATACCGGAGACACCTATCAATAATTTATTTCGCAATTTTTTACATTGCTAACGTACTATTCTGCATTGCGGAACATTTCTTTAGGCGAAATAATGAATTTCTAACGAAAATAATGTCTATTTCTTACATTAACGAGTACTTACTGTTGTTCCTTATTTCCCACAAACCATCCACGGGTAGCCCCAAAAACCATTGACGTTAGCCCAAAAATTCACAATAGTCCCACGAAACATGGGACGAGGAATGCCTACTAGGTTAGGTTAGGCCTGTTAGGTTAGCTTCCATTAGCACTCCTTTCGTTCAATTTAGCATATACGGACAACATCGGCTTGTAGCAGCAGCAATAGTGCGTATTGTGCTCTCGTGCAGAAAGCAAATGGCGGCAGCAGCAATAGTGCGTCGGAAATAGATTTTCGTAGAAAACCACATGCATTCGCATTAAAATGTATAACATTTGTATAACATAAACACAGTTTTGTTGAAAACTTAGTTTTTGAAAGAATGAATTTTAGATTTTAAAAGGAATATATGGCATTTAACACTGTTCCAAATTTGACTGAAAAGTTAATTATTATACGAAAAAGTGTATTTCACTTCAGGCATGGTGGTATTTGTAGGTAGGGAGGGGAGATTCTCCCACCTCAGGTTCTAAATCTCTAGCCCTTGATGGGGGAAGGAAGAGATTCTCCCTCTGGTATATATTTTTTCACACTTGTTGGGTGGAATAGGAATATTATTGTATATACCACAAAACACAGACACGCCTTCACAGCACATTATTATTATTATGGACCTTAAGGCCTTGTTTCCACACTGAACCCTCAAAAACCAACATTTTCTATCCTGTATGTATGCAGTCAGAGAATAAATTATTTTGTTTATTTTATTTCACATTTTTGCCAATTTTGGCTAATCGTGAAGATGATAATGAGTGATGATATGATGAAATTAATGAATTGACACTCACCGATGATGTGGTACAAATTTCAGATTGCACTGCCACTTATTTCTTCTTTTATGTAGTATACTAAAAGCAATAATATGCAAAAAGATTACAATGTTAGCAGAAACTACTGTAGATTGAGTTGCTGGGTTTAACCACTACCTCTTAAATATGCATTTATCACTTTCTATGCATGCTGCTTATTCTATCTTATTTCTTTGCGTTAAAGAAGGGCTCCATATTTTGTCAGAAAGTCTTTACACTTTAGAGGTTGACCCTTGTCTTAGTCAATCTGTTGGTAGTTTCCGGCATAAAAAATAATTCCCAGTGGTAACTGTGAAGCAATGCCATGAAGCTGCATACAAACGGGATAGAAAATGCCAGTAAATGGCATATATTATCAAAATGAGGCCTTAATGAACAAAATGTTCAGGAAAGTGGTCTTCATGTTCTCTACACACCTCCTACATTATCGTATCATTGTTGCTGAACAAGAAAAACAAAGGAAAAATGTGCTCCACATGTTCCATGAAGTACAGGCTTCAGTTGGGGTTGTTGACCGTCCTGGCGACAAGTAACATGCACTCATCAGTGAACACTTAGGAGGTCCAAAGAAGCCCCATTGCCTTCTATCTGGTGTAACATGTCATGCGGAAATTCTCGTGAACATTATCATATCAATAGGACGCACAACAGTGTGTGCAAACATTCCCATAACACTGCCAAACTGCCTCCAGATGCATATCTCAATTTCTGAGAGAACTGAACAAAACTTTCTCTAATCTAATGTGTTGTACGATAGCACCACTAATGGATGGGTGATTTTGCATTGCACACAGAACATCCGAGTCCCCACAAAAGTTTTGTGCCATGCATAAAACCTGCTGGAAGAACAATGTGGAATTCAGTTTTTATTTTTACCTTTTGCATCGGAAGGGAGGGAGGGTACAATGAACCCTTGATCCAATCAAGTTAGTCCAGTTGCCATGGTGAAGGGGAAATTCTTGGGGTGTACTGAATCACCAAACTTATGCCTCAGAGCAACAGTTTGAGGCTCAAGGCATGGTTAAGCCTCATGCTCACTTTCCATTAGGAAATGAATGGTTGAACCATTTTCTACCTGTCAAAATTGTTTGAGTTGCTGAACCTAAAAAAACAACTTTCAAGACATACTGCTTAATGTATATTTCACAATAACCTCACCAAATTCTACCATTCATCTCCTCCCCATATCTCTATCTCTCTCTCTCTCTCCCCCCCTTTCTGTCTCTGTGTGTAACATTGCATTACCCGTGTCATCTGAATTAAATTTATCAAATGGTATCTTAGTTTTTCTTATCCTTTGAAGATATATGTTGTTTAAAATATTTCTGCATAAAATAAGGGTTTAGTGTTGATCTACCAAACTGTTGAAGGAGGATACATAAAGATTATTTGAGTTAATGAATAAATTATGAATGAACTATAGTTCGAAAATGCGTGGCCGAATCAGCAGCATGAAAATGAATAAATAACTATGATGTCCCAAGTAACCTACGTAAAAACATACTGTTGGGCAATAGTAATTTTGGCCGTGGTTCCAACATGTGGTTTTTACGTTATTGTGAGGCCAAAGGTAAAACAATAGTACAAATTATTTATGAAAATAAAAATACACAGCACTTTCTTAATCACATGGTATCATTGTTTTTAAGGCACCATACCTTCAAGTGGTAGCACAAAAACTTTCTAGAGGGTACGTAGTTTTCCACCTTTCATTGAATTTAGTCTGCACATAACATTGATGAACCACCTTCACAATAATACCTGTAAGAATGTTCTTGTTCTACTACAGCTAAAGAAACAAACAATAAACAATTACCAACACATCTTTCATCCATGGTGGCTGACAAAGGACTGGTGAGTGACTGCAAGTTAAAAATAGCTTCTACTTTAATTAAAAATAGATTATATTTCCAGTATGTGCTATGATAGAGATATTAGAAAAGAAACACTGTTACATGTCACTTATTTTACACTCTAGAATTTACAGCATACTCCTGAAAGTTGTCTTAGCATGAAAAAGTTGTTTCAAAACTGATTTTGACGCACGTTTCCATGGTTGGGCAAATGGCCTAACGTCAATTTCCTAACCAACGTACATCCAACCTTTCCCATGTAAAAACTGACGTTGGCCCAACCATTGTGGTTACTTGGGGTGTGAAGAAATCAAACAACAAATATGGAAAAGTAAAACAAACTATTTTTTATTTCTTCTCTGTAGAATTATTCCTCTTGTAGTTTACCATTGTTATAAGCAGAAATAAACTATTTGATGAAACGTTTTTGGAGAATACATGCTCCCTAAATCAGACATTTACTATTAGTTGAACTAAAAATAAATGTCTAATGAAGGAGGCATGCATTCTCTCAAAAGATTACATGAAAAAGTGTATTTCAATGCTTGTAACAACAGTAAACTACAAGACAAATAAAACTATTTTAAATATACAAATTTGTACACCATTAGTGTTTCTGTACAATACCAAAAAACAAAAAAAGACTTAAGCTCACTGTTTGTTGTTTGTGGCACATACGATTTTTGTAACACAATATTGAACTACTTAATGCGACAATTTGACAAAATGTATGAGTTTGGATATATTCACTGGTTAAACAATATGAAAAAATGAAAACACAGCACTAAGTGACAAACTTTTGTGAACAATAGAGAACTAAAAAAAATACAAATATTCCTGTACACAAACTTAGATGCCCCTGCTTCTTCATTCACAGCCTCACTGCAGAATAACACCTTTTGATGCATCTGCTGTGAACTCCTGCATCATAAAAAAGAAACTGCCACAGTGTGGGCATCGCTCCATATCCATAAGGAATACAACCTGAAGAGAAAGAAGCACAGGGTGAATGTAAAGCATACATTTTGAGCCATAATCTTCATCCAAGATGCAAGTTAATTGGAGAAGATAGATTCAACTAGACCCCAGCAATAAAGACAAATTCCCATTCCTTCCATTGCAGGTGGTCCAGATCTCTCCCTCAAAAGATGTCAAGTTCTAAATAAATAAAATACTGTATGCACTTTGTTTGTGTGACATTCAGTTATTTATTTGCGGGAGATATGGGGGCTTCAAGAACACAAGTGGCATAACTCCATTCAAGACAATTTTGAGAAAAAAAGCACGTTTTAATAACTTAGTACTATGTTTAGCTGTTCAAGCAGTGGCAGCCAGCAGCAACTATGATGGGTAGTGCCGTGATAAAAAAACAAAAAACAATGCCCCCCCACCCCCTCCTTGAGGTTGCGGCACTGGGCAAGATGTTTATCCTTGTTTGGTAACGTGGAAAACAATGCGTGCTTAAGTAATAACGCACTAATCTGGTCCATCTTCACTCATTATAGTGGAACCACGAGCAAAACAACCTGCGCAGACCTGCGACTCCTGTGCACCGTACTCCCGCGAGGAGGGGAGGGGGAGAGTTGACCATGCTTCCTTATGGCCCGAGCTGAAGGGAAGAAGAGAAAGGTATTTTTCCTTGTGGTCGATCTATAGCCTATCTGTATACACTACAAGACACTTCCCTAAAAATGCAGTTCAATTACAAGAGGAGGGGAAAAACAAATCCCCTCACTTTCTCCTCCCCCATGCACACACATTCCAATATATATAAAAATACCCTAGAAATTTGTTGTAAAAATAGATTGTCGAAATGACAAAGGAAACTCGCATCAATGGATGGCCCTCTAGGCACATCTATTTTATTATCAAAATGTTCATTTCACTTTGGAAAAATACAGGGTTATTATAAATGATGGACCCATTTTCAAAACATCATATTTATTGAGGTACAAATCCAAAGTGAACAAGCTATATACCAATGGAAAGAGGAAGGTTCAAAGTTTGTTACCACAATGTTTGTAACTGTTATAAATGTTCAATGTGGCCACCATTGGCTGCACGGCAAACATCGACGCTGTAGCCAAACTCGTTCCACACACGCGTAAGCATATCTGCTGTTACCGAGTGCACGGCAGCAGTGACCCGGTTACGCAGATCGTTCAGTTGGTGGTTTGCTACCGAATTTGGTACGGAATGCTCGCTGCACTGCAATTTGCGACTCACTTTTCGCGAACTCAAGCATGCAGAAAACCTTGTGCTCCAAGGTTGCCATCTCGCTCACAACTGACAGAGACGGTCCTCTCGCGAACTCTACCGGCCGCTTCCGCAACCACCACAGCCCGCCGGCCGCTGCCCGCCAGAAACTTTGAACCTTCCTCTTTCCATTGGTATATAGCTTGTTCAATTTGGATCTGTACTTCCCTACCTATGACGTTTTGAAAATGGGTCCATCATTTGTAATAACCCTGTACTATGTTCATTTCTTCAAAAGTAGGCAGAAAAGTAGATAGTACCTTTCACAAATTACTTCCCCAATGAGTCTTACACATCAGTCGTATTTAGCGACTTATCTCTGAAGGTGGCAACTGTGTCAACACTGCGAAAGTTCCCTCTCCGTGCCACTCGAAAACTGGCACAGCTGGTGTCTTATGGACTAAGCCCGCCCCCTGCCACTTTGTTCCCAGCTCATGGTGGAAATATTCCTCGCTGAGACTTCTTCAACCCTCTGCATGTATATCAACTTGACCATGGGATAGGCCAGCTCTTGGGCGGCTCCAACTCTTGCCTCGCGAGGGTACGAAACAGCTGGTGATGCAGTGAGGAGGTTGGAGCGGTCGTCATGTCAGCTTGACCGATTGCAAGATTCGAATCTCCTTGTCTGTAAACTATCAATGTATTAATTTAATAATACTTGGGCGAGGTATACGTTTCATCTGTGGGTATTGCCATGGCACGGCGGCTCTCCCCCTTGAGCCGCCGCTGTGTTTGAGCACAAACATAGTGGTGCTATAACATAATATCTTTATTTAGCAAGCGAGCTTCAGCAAAGTGGAGTTACGCCACTTGTGCTCTGAGGTCTTGAATTATTAGTTCTGTATTGACAAAATCTGCAAAGAAAATTGCATAAAAATGGATATTTTTTTAACCTTGCATCAGGATGAGATACATGGAGCCAAAATTGTTTATTTTCTTGGAAATGATTAGGTGTGCGGTTCTAAGCTTCTCGCTAGCTTCTTCTCTCTTTGTCTAAATACAGACGACCACAGTCTCTGCCTGATGCCCCTTCGTGTCTGGTCTTGAATATGTTTGTATCTGTTAGATGCAGAGCGACCAATTTCCTTCGGATTAGTGGTAACTGCTTGCAGAATAAACCATTTGGATCCAGAAAAAGATGCTGGACTCATTTGTTCCTTGCTCTGGAGTGATAGTGAATGCAGTGAAGATGATGATATCAGTGATGAAGGATCTGTCAGTGATTGTGTTAATGTAGAGAAAAGACAAGGTGATTCGGAGACAGGTGGAATGTTATGACGAGTGCAGTTTTTAAGGTGACAAATTCCATATGTACTGCTAAAGAAATGTTTTTAAGATCAAAACATTCTATTTGAGTGTATTAAGTAACGATTTTGATGTAATCATGGCTACGGAAACATGGTTAAATCCATCGTTCAGTGACAGGGAAGTAATTGACGATAGATATATTCTGTTTCGGTCGGATCGCGATGCACAATCTTCTAACAAAGGCTTGGGGGGAGGGGTACTTCTGGCTGTAAACAGGGCTTTTCGAGCTATCGAAATTGAAACTCCGGTAATTGACCCTCTGATAAATTACTTGTTAGTAAAAATTAGCGAAATAAATATGCATATTTGTGTAGCCTATTTCCCCCCAAATACGAATCGATCTGTATACAGTTCCTTCTATCAAACTTTAGAATCACTTTATGAGCAGGGGTCTTCCCTTATTATTGCAGGGGATTTTAATTTCCCTGAGATAAAGGGGGCGGATCACAATCTCTTATTTTCAAACGAAGCTTGCGTAGAATTGAGTCATTTCATGTCACTCCACCTACTAAACAGCTTCAATGATATAAAAAATGATAACCAACGAACGTTAGATTTGATTTTAAGTAACGTTAATAGCATAACAGTCACAAGGGAATCCGATCCTCTCGTACCAGAAGACATTCATCACCCAGCTTTAAATATTGACATTTCCATGACTAAATTTAAATCTATCACGAAAAATTCAATTCAAGCAGAATATAACTATAACTTTAGGAATGCAGATTTTTTAAAAATGTATAATCTTATGAGAGCTGTAAATTGGAATGATCTGAAGAAATACACTAATATTAATGCCGCTATTGATAAGTTCTATGAAATGGTGTATGACATATTTAACAAATGCGTACCTTCAACGAAAACTCAACCGAAGAAATTTCCGAGCTGGTTCTCACGGGAAGTTATAAAGAATATCAGGAAAAAAGCATATCATAGGCAAAAATGGAAAAATAACGCTCCCCACGCTGAACATCATCATGAGAAATTTAAAGAACTTCGGAATATTGTTAAACGAGGGATTCAAAAAGCATATACGCATTATATTTCAAGCACAGAGTATAACATACTTCATACCCCTAATCTCATCTTCAGCTTTGCCAAAAATATGAAAAAGCAAAAAAGAGCAGAACCTTTTCAATATCAAGGTAAAGTACTTTCTGACACTCTAGAAGTAACAACAGCGTTTGCTAAATATTTTCAATCGGTGTACCGGCAGGATGATGGAAAAAATAAGACTTTGAATATTCAAACTTGCAGTGAAATCGATAAACTAAACCTATCAGATATTAGTCTTAAAGAAATCGAAGATGCCATTAAAAATCTTAAACCGAAAAAATCTATTGGTTCCGATAAAATTCCGCCTTACATACTTAAAGGATGCGGTGAGATACTCAAATACCCCCTGCACACGCTGTTCAATCTTGTACTTTCCACCTCAACATTTCCAGATATTTGGAAATTAGCAAAAATTACCCCGATACCAAAAACAAATAAGCAAAATGATGTAGAGAATTACAGACCGATAGCAGTCCTGGCAGCACCTGGCAAGCTCTTAGAGCAAATTCTTTACAATCACATTTCTTATCACATACGATCAGTGATCTCTCCTTATCAACATGGTTTCTTATGTAAAAAGTCTGTCTGTACCAACCTATCAGAAATAACTCATTTTATCGCAACCGCGATGGATAGCGGAGCTCAAGTAGATGTAATATATACAGATTTTTCGAAAGCGTTTGATACCGTAAATCATAGAATCTTAATAGAAAAACTGAAATCATACAATCTATCGAATCCGATGTTACAATTGTGTGAATCCTACTTAACAAACCGCAAACAGTACGTAACGTTTCAGGGAAATACTTCCGACGAATTTGAAGCTACATCCGGAGTTCCCCAAGGCTCTAACCTTGGTCCCTTATTCTTTCTCATGTACATAAATTATCTTCACGAACATCTGAATCAATCGGGTAAACTCCTTTTTGCGGACGATTTAAAAATATACAAAAGAATTTGCAGTTATAGTGACTGTACCGAGTTACAAGCGGACATAAACAGTCTTGTGGAATGGTGCGAAAGCAACAAACTAATCTTAAATAGCGAAAAATGTTACCAAATGTCATATACTCGAAACACTACATCAATAAAATACGACTATTGCATAAATAAACAAAAATTAAAACGGGTAGAGAGACAATCAAAGATCTAGGAGTTCTGTTTGATTCTAAACTTACATTTCACGCGCACGTTAACTTTGTAACAAACGAGGCTTACAGACTTCTGGGATTTATAACGCGTACATGCAAAGAGTTCAAAAATGTCGGAAGCTTAATGATGCTTTATAATGCTTACGTTAGAGCGAAAATTGAATACGCAAGCATAGTGTGGCACCCTCAAAGTCAGCAAGATATAAACAAAATAGAACAAATTCAAAGTAAATTCTTAAGACACTTAAAGTACAAACTAGATGGTATATACCCTCAAATGGAATCCCGTGAGAACCTTCTCAGATATTTTAACTAACAACTCTCAACAACAGACGCATCATGCATCAGCTCATTTTCCTCCACAAAATTTTAAATAATCTCATTGAAGCTCCTTTCGCCCTGTCACAGCTCGATTTCTACGTCCCCTCAAGCAAATTACGACCAAGAAGGCAACTCTTCAGCCTCCGTCGTAATAGAACCAACGCTCTGACAATATCCCCAATTTGGAATATGTGTAAAACATTTAATGATACCATCAAAAGTGAAAACAGTGTGGACTTATTTTGCCCGACCTCAATTTTGAAAAGGAGTATACTAAGATTACATAAATTACGATAGAACCTAAGATTTATATGTTTGTTAAATGTTTTCTGTCTATATACTACATTCATCTGTGCAATATTTCAATAATGTTATCACAAAATTATTGTATAATGAACGCCATTAATGGGTAATATACCTGTTGCGTTCAATTTCTGAAATAAATAAATAAATAAATAATAATCAATATATACAGGACTAAATTTAAAAAAAATGAAAATTAGAAATAGGAAGTAATCATGAATATGTTAGTAAATATGTTTCTCACAGAAACAGGACAACTACTGAAGTTACTTTACCAGGTGCAACTGATGAAGGATTAAAATTAATTTGTACCACAGAACATATATTTTATAATGCATACATTTAGTGGTCTTAATTAGAAATAAGCCACTTATAAATGCCATTATATTTATATATTTTTACACCATCCTTTTATCTTCATGTATTATAAGTAGATGGGGACCCCGCCAAGGACAGTTTTCTCCATGGGTGGTCCTTTATTTGCACGTACTTAGAACTAATTTGCACGTACTTAGAATTAATTCGCATGTACTTAGAATTTATTTGCAAGTACTTAGAATACTTTACATTTATGTATTTGCATGTTTATAACTTTTTATGAATATATAATTATTTATTTTATGAAAAATATGTATTTAGAAGGTAATTAGAGGTACTAAATGCTATGCATATGTTTTTATATTCATTACTGCAAAGTATGTAATGTATCAATCGATAATATTAATGTTTATAATATTGAAAATAAGTTTTCTATGGTTTATGAACCGCTATGAACGGTGGTAATGGGTGTAGGTACAGGTTCAATTACGAAAGAAGACGGTCCCGGTACTCGAACCCGCGATATGTAATGTTATTAATTAGTACTATGTAATAATTTCATTACATTATGTTATGAAAGACGATGGTACGACACGCCAGACAGAATACTGTCTCCGAATCTCGACTCGGCTGTGAAGGTAGACAGAGAGAATGAATTAATATTCCGCGCAGGTAGAGGAGAAAGGAATTTAGGGAGTGTGCGTTCAAGGTCAAATGACGTCAGAACAAAGGAAGAACCTGATTGACCAATCAGAGAACGCGTCGGTAGGTTTTCAGAACCGGTTTTTTCAAGGTTAACCAGTACGCAAGAACAGGGGAAAGCTATGCAATACTGTAGGGCAGGGGAGGGATTCAATCAGACAACAAAGGATGTCTGAGAATGCACAGCAAGGGTCAAATCTCTGAAGCTATGCGGTTTCAGCCGCCAATTAATATTCCGCTCAGGTTTGCCTCCAAGGCACAGGACGCTTTAGCGCAGGTTTTTTTTATCTGTACTATGAAGAAGGGAGAGCTATTAGGGACGGGGCCTACAGTTTTCACCATTTGCTTTTATCACGGGGTAACGAACCTAGGACCCTTTGATTAATGATTTAGGTAGTAAATGTATGTTACTGTGTGCTATTTAACTTAATTTTGAGTTTATTTTTTACCAAACTTTGACTTTATGTCAAACATTTTCACAGCTTATCCTTATTTTTACCAAAATAACACTATTTGTACTATTCAGGCAACACTTTTATTAAATTTTGGACTCACAAAGACATTTTTTTCAATGTTTAACTTATTATTTTACAACTTTATATTAATTTTTTACCAAAATAACACTATTTGTACTAATCAGCAATATTTTTTATTAAATTTTGGACTCACAAAGACAGTTTTTCAACTTTTAACTTACTATTTTACAACTTTGTTAATTTTTTACCAAAATAACACTATTTGTACTATTCAAGCAACATTTTTTATTAAATTTTGGACTCACAAAGACATTTTTTTCTATGTTTAACTTATTATTTTACAACTTTATATTAATTTTTTACCAAAATAACACAATTCAATGTGTTCAGGAAAGACTTTTAGTCGCATTTTCGACACACAGAGTGTGTGATCTCAATTTCTATCTGTTTATTTCACAAGTTTAGGCTTATTATTACCAAAATAATACAATTCAATCTGTTCAGGAAAGACTTTTAGTCGCATTTTCGACACACAAAGTGTGTGTTCTCAACTTCTATCTGTTTATTTCACAAGTTTAGGCTTATTATTACTCAAATAACACAATTCTATCTGTTCAGGAAAGATTTTTAGTTACATTTTCGACACACAAAGTGTGTGTTCTCAACTTTTATTTGTTTATTTTACAAGTTTAGCCTAATATTTACTCAAATGACACTATTTATATTATTCAGGCACCATTTTTATTACATTTTGGACTCTCAAATACACACACACACACACACACACACACACACAGAGAGAGAGAGAGAGAGAGAGAGAGAGAGAGAGAGAGAGAGAGAGAGAGAGAGAGAGATAAATTTTTTCCAAGTTTACAGGATTATTCTCTAGTTTACTCAAATAACACAATTTAGATGTGTTTTGAATTATATTTTGGATGCAAAAGTATGTTTTGACAAGTTCTACCCTTTTATTTTACAAGTTTAGGCTTATTATTACTCAAATAACACAATTTAATCCACTCAGGAAGGATTTGTTATTATATTTTGGATGCACAAAGAGAGGTTTTCAACTTTTTTATTGATTTTTTGCAGGGTATGTATTAATTTTTATTTATTTTGTTTTGTATCATATATACATTTACAAATTTTTAACTTAGAGTTTAGTATTTATTTAATTTTTTTCAAAAACACTAAAAAAAAAGTACTTTTAGCTAAAATGTAAGCCACAGAATATATTATTATTATTATTATTATTATTAGGGTTTACTGATTTCCACTATGCTATTTTTGGTACTGTATTTCTATATGTATTTATTTAGGGCAGGTTACGCCTGCCACGTAGGAAAGTTTGTTTATTTTAGAGTTTGCTGAGTATTTTGTTACTGCTATACTAGGTAAAAGTTTTCTAAATATACCAGATAGAGCTCTATATACCTTTGTTTTTGCTATTTTGGAGATGATGCGATCAGCACCACTCTCCATCTGCTTTTTATTTTATGTACCCAATATTATTTTGATGCTTAGTGAATTCTAGAGCCTATTTATGCAGGAGAGAGGACTTGAAAATTTTGATCTCAGACAACCCACAACTATTTGTCAGAGTATTTTAAAGGATATTTTATACTTATTATGTGCCACTAGAATATCAAAGCTTGCTTAATTTTTATGTCTGTAACGCATTTATTGTATTTCTAGCTAAGGCTTACTGGATAAAGTACACGAAATGTTTAACATTTCAACTATTTGCTTTTATACGAGGGCAATTTTTTAGTGTAACGAAAATTATGATGTGTCTATAAAGACTGAAATCCCTGTACCGATGGGTCCATAACTGGACGCTTACCAACATTGTTTTTTTTTTAAATATAACCATTTATCAATATATTGACAATTCACAGGACAAGACGAAGTTCAAAGACAACTGACTATATGGACCATAGGTTCACTTGCTAAATTTTTTTCTGTGCTAGAAGAATAATTTAGCCTTAAGCCCCTATCACACGGAACTGGATTTCTAGTTGGAATGCTCTAGTTGACGCTGGACTGGCTACCCATTTGCTAGTTTTCGTCTCACACGGTACTTGTTATACCGTACTTATCGATAGTCTTTCGTTCCCATAATGGCGGCCGCGCGAGATGTAAACAACGTATCACCTCACACTTTTAAAATACGATAACTATCCAACCAAGAGGAATATCGCATCGCATTAAATGGTTTTAGGTAGAGAAGAACGGCGCTGATAAAATACATACTTTACAACGTTTAATATACACGTATGGAAGAATATTTTAGCTTTTTCAATTGTAAACATGCCTTTCGTGTTGTATGCACTCGGAAGCCACAGACAAAAAGAGGCTACTTTACAAACTCACAGAATATCTTCACATGGCCAAACTTTGCTCTGATTGGCTGTTCCACAGAATCTAGTCGAAGAAGTTAGTAGCAATTAGAACATGTCCTATTCCTCAAAACTAGTCAAGCAGTCAGCCAGGCGGCCATGATTACTACCCAGAAAGTCAGTTCATCGCCAACTAGGGCATTCAAACTAGAAATCCAGTTCCGTGTGATAGGGGCTTTATAGCCTTTTACAAGGTATTTTTGAAGTATTACTGGTTTTTTGGGTGCATCAACATTTGGGTTATTTCCATTGTCTAACGATGAATAAATATATTGTATTGTATTATACGAGGCTACAATCACTATCTGAACACTGAAATTCTATGATTGAAACTAAAAGCTCAGGCTGTAACTAGGGACTTAGTATGTATATCGATAATTTATAGGACAACACGAACTTTACAAAGGATTATAGGTGACGTAGGACCACACGCCAGAGGTTTGTTAATCTTCAAGAAGCATTTACAGCTAATATTACGAGGAAATGAGGTTGATTTTTTACTGTTTCACAAGAATGCTATTTTTTATACACCCAATATTTGCTTTTTCAAGTAACTACATGCACCAGAAGTACTTACAGGCCAACTCTAACTAGACTTCGATTTATATAAATGTGGCAAGAACTATATTTCTGAGGAAGTACGCAAAAGCAGATTACCCGATTAAAGTATCTGAAAAACAGATTTTTCTATGTAAGTATATTTTCATTGATTGGATTATTTAACAGATCAAACAGAAAGACTGCAAAATTTATTAAATGTAGTTCTATAGTATAGGTGGTTTCAGAGATATAAAAAAAACAAATATAAGATTTCGCTTTTTTTTTGCTTTTGAGGCTAATCGCGACGTTAAGGGTAAATGGCGAGGAAATGTAACGGAGGACAAACAGTCCCAAAAGTTATGGGCTGCATGTAAGTTAATACCACAGAGATATTACAGTAGGTGTAGGTTCTACCACCAGAACTTTTCTATCATAATAATACTGGTTATGCTGTACTGTTAGCTAAAGATGCTGATATTTGAGAAACTTAAAACTTTACTCACGACTTACTGTTGCACAAGATCCGATGACAAAATTTAAAAATTGTAATCGGCCAGACAGGGATTCGAACCCTGGACAGATAGGTTAAAAGCCTAACGCTATACCAACTAAGCTCTCTGGCACAAGGTATTATTTTTTTGAAAAGTTAGTTATGTTAAGAAATATATTGAAACACTTGAGAACACTTTTGGTCTGGTTCGACAGAGAAGGAGACAACATTTCCAAATTTTTACAGACTGGGTGTATTTTTCCACTATAGAGGCCTTCACTATATGTAATTCGAAACGCTAAAGTTCAGCTAGCTTCCAAAATTGAGGTAAAGATTGTGTTTGGCGAGATTAACAAGTTACAATTATATCCAGTTACGGACAAATAAAGCTAAAACTCTCAGATTTACTGTACTAGGCAAGTTTTAGTAACATTTTCTTCACTTTAGTACAAATACCAAAGAAATAGGTATATTTTATTTATAATTTGACAAAATGTACTAGTATTTAATTCACAAAGTTAGGTAAAAAACAGTATTTTTAAAAAATATTGTTACTGCCTTCAAATTTTATGTTATTTAGCCACTAACAACTGGTTTACACTGTTTGGCATCCTTTAAAAAGGAAAAGAAGGAATTATTTGTTTAGTATTTTTACTACTTTATATTTATTTAAGAAAACAATTCTACAGTTTAACTTAATTTTAACAAATTGTTACTAATTTATATATCAAAGTTATGTTATTTAGAGTGTATGAAGGCGTATAAAGTTAATATTTGTACTTATCAGTGCAACTAACAATTATATTTTACACACAAAAGATGATGTTTACAGTTAAATTATTTGAATCAGAGAATAATATTTTACAGTAATTGATTCATTCAGCACTAGTCAGTACCTTTATGCATCAGAAAGTTTTCTTAATTTTCTATTACGCATGCTATTTTGGGCTATTTTTAAAATGTATTTCTAAGGCAAACTGGTTTAATTTTCTGCTTATAATGCAAAGTTGACATAGTTTTCGCACAATGCATTGTACATTTGTTATATTCTCTACTTACAATCCAAATATTATGCTTATTTAATGTATAACTAACTAACTCTCTAGCCTTCTTAAACCCGAAGGTTCATGGCTGCAGCAACACATGCCTTTCATCTATCCCTGTCCTGAGGAAGATCTATATACTCCTTTCCTTCCCTACCAATTTCCTTTAGGTCCATCTCTACATTATCCCTCCATCTTTGTTTTGGTCTTCCTATTGGTCTTTTACCATCAGGTTTCCCATCAAGAATCCTGTATATTTTTCTTTCCTCTCCCATTTGTACCATATGATCTACACACCTAAGTCTTCTTGATTTAATCATTCTAATAATATCTGGACATGAATACAAATTATGTACTTCTAAATTATGTAACCTTCTCCATTCATCTGTCCCCTCATCTGTTTTAGGCCCAAATATTTTCCTAAGGATCTTATTTTCAAATACTCTCAATTTATGTTTTTTTTTCAATGTAAGGGACCAAGTTTGTTTACTGTATTTAACTTTTATCTTTTGTAATTAACAAAAATTAAAAGCTTATACTGTAGTTATTATATTGTTTTCTATCAGCTTATTTTGAAATTAATATTATTAGGTATAGTCTTTGATTTATAACTATATTGCTTTTTTATCAATTTATCTAAGAGTACACGCAGACAAACATATGTGTACACAATTTAATGTACATAGATATGCCTTTTTTTTCAATATTTTAGTATGAATATTGCACTTTAGCTAATCAAGCAAGGGTAGGAAAGGTAGGAAAGGTAGGATTTCTGATAATTTGTTGCAGGATTTTGTTTTCCAAGTATAGATGAGAACTGAGCTGGGAGACTGTTTTGAACCTTTTCATTAGAGTTTGCATGTGAACTGTATGCAAATTGAGCACTATTGACTGTGCATGCTTCTAAGTTTTGCTGTTATTTTACATCAAGTCTGTGAGTCTGTAGACAGTTTTCCCTTTTCAAGTAGTTTTTATTGATTGTATTTGTATATGTTTTGGGGACTTAGAGCAGTTTTATGTTATGAGCCAGTTTGTTGTAGAATATTTTTACCGGATTGTTTTGAGATATTGTGTGTCTGCTGTTTTACTTGTAATTATTTTCCTTCTTGTGTTGTGTATTTGACTATATTTTGTCCAAGTTTGTAGTATTTAGAATATTTGTTATTGACTTGTAGATGTAGGGAGTAATAATCCTTTGCAAGATGCCCTATACTTTAGTCTGAACATTATTCTTAGTGTTCACTTTTGAAGCCTTAGTATTCTGGTAGTATTATTAATGTAGAGGTAAATTAGGCTGAAATGTAGGCATTTTTCTGATAAATTATACTCATTTAGTTGTTTCAGCAGGTAGAAGTTGCATGATGGTTTACTGCTGATGATGTTAATTTGCTCTTCTTATGTACTACGTATGATGTAGCTTACTTGAGTAATTGGAATTTTCTACTGAAAAAAGGATTGCTTGTCTATTTTATTCCTATGTTGTTGAGTTTGTCCATAAGCAAGCCATGTTTGTTACTCTATCCTATGCCTTGGAAGAATCTAGATATATTGTGTTTGCAGTTTTATGTTTCTCTAAGGTTTCAGCTATGTAGTTTCTAAACTGTGCTATGGGTGTGACTTGATTTCTCTTTCTGGATGCCATGTTGGTTTCTGTGTATTCCTCTGTGTATACTGTGTTCAGTATTTTTTTATTTTTTTAATTTTAATTACTTTAATTTTACATTAACTAACATATTTTACTTTAACAACAAAAAAATTTACTCTAGTATAAAAACTTCTACTAACAAAAATGTACTATTATAATTTTAATTTTAGAAAATTGTAGTTTGAAAACTTTAACTTTGAAAAATTGATTTTTAATTACTTTAATTTTACATTAACTAACAAATTTTACATTAACAACAAAATAATTTACTCTAGAATAAAAACTTCTACCAACAAAAATATACTATTATAACTTTTAATTTTAGAAAATTGTATTTTTAAAACTTTAACTTTGAAAAATTGAATTTTAACACATTTTGACTTTAACAATGTACTTTGAATTTTTTATGTAAAAGAATATTAAAAAATACTGAACACAGTATACACAGAGGAATACACAGAAACCAACATGGCATCCAGAAAGAGAAATCAATAGTCACACCCATAGCACAGTTTAAAAACTACATAGCTGAAACCTTAGAGAAACATAAAACTGCAAACACAATATATCTAGATTCTTCCAAGGCATAGGATAGAGTAAAAAACATGGCTTGCTTATGGACAAACTCAACAACATAGGAATAAAATAGACAAGCAATCCTTTTTTCAGTAGAAAATTCCAATTACTCAAGTAAGCTACATCATACGTAGTACATAAGAAGAGCAAATTAACATCATCAGCAGTAAACCATCATGCAACTTCTACCTGCTGAAACAACTAAATGAGTATAATTTATCAGAAAAATGCCTACATTTCAGCCTAATTTACCTCTACATTAATAATACTACCAGAATACTAAGGCTTCAAAAGTGAACACTAAGAATAATGTTCAGACTAAAGTATAGGGCATCTTGCAAAGGATTATTACTCCCTACATCTACAAGTCAATAACAAATATTCTAAATACTACAAACTTGGACAAAATATAGTCAAATACACAACACAAGAAGGAAAATAATTACAAGTAAAACAGCAGACACTCAATATCTCAAAACAATCCGGTAAAAATATTCACTCAATATGGCTCATAACATAAAACTGCTCTAAGTCCCCAAAACATATACAAATACAATCAATAAAAACTACTTGAAAAGGGAAAACTGTCTACAGACTCACAGACTTGATGTAAAATAACAGCAAAACTTAGAAGCATGCACAGTTAATAGTGCTCAATTTGCATACAGTTCACATGCAAACTCTAATGAAAAGGTTCAAAACAGTCTCCCAGCTCAGTTCTCATCTATACTTGGAAAACAAAATCCTGCAACAAATTATCAGAAATCCTACCTTTCCTACCTTTCCTACCCTTGCTTGAATAGCTAAAGTGCAATATTCATACTAAAATATTGAAAAAAAAGGCATATCTATGTACATTAAATTGTGTACACATATGTTTGTCTGCGTGTACTCTTAGATAAATTGATAAAAAAGCAATATAGTTATAAATCAAAGACTATACCTAATAATATTAATTTCAAAATAAGCTGATAGAAAACAATATAATAACTACAGTATAAGCTTTTAATTTTTGTTAATTACAAAAAATAAAAGTTAAATACAGTAAACAAACTTGGTCCCTTACATTGAAAAAAAAAACTTAAATTGAGAGTATTTGAAAATAAGATCCTTAGGAAAATATTTGGGCCTAAAACAGATGAGGGGACAGATGAATGGAGAAGGTTACATAATTTAGAAGTACATAATTTGTATTCATGTCCAGATATTATTAGAATGATTAAATCAAGAAGACTTAGGTGTGTAGATCATATGGTACAAATGGGAGAGGAAAGAAAAATATACAGGATTCTTGATGGGAAACCTGATGGTAAAAGACCAATAGGAAGACCAAAACAAAGATGGAGGGATAATGTAGAGATGGACCTAAAGGAAATTGGTAGGGAAGGAAAGGAGTATATAGATCTTCCTCAGGACAGGGACAGATGAAAGGCATGTGTTGCTGCAGCCATGAACCTTCGGGTTTAAGAAGGCTAGAGAGTTAGTTAGTTATACATTAAATAAGCATAATATTTGGATTGTAAGTAGAGAATATAACAAATGTACAATGCATTGTGCGAAAACTATGTCAACTTTGCATTATAAGCAGAAAATTAAACCAGTTTGCCTTAGAAATACATTTTAAAAATAGCCCAAAATAGCATGCGTAATAGAAAATTAAGAAAACTTTCTGATGCATAAAGGTACTGACTAGTGCTGAATGAATCAATTACTGTAAAATATTATTCTCTGATTCAAATAATTTAACTGTAAACATCATCTTTTGTGTGTAAAATATAATTGTTAGTTGCACTGATAAGTACAAATATTAACTTTATACGCCTTCATACACTCTAAATAACATAACTTTGATATATAAATTAGTAACAATTTGTTAAAATTAAGTTAAACTGTAGAATTGTTTTCCTAAATAAATATAAAGTAGTAAAAATACTAAACAAATAATTCCTTCTTTTCCTTTTTAAAGGATGCCAAACAGTGTAAACCAGTTGTTAGTGGCTAAATAACATAAAATTTGAAGGCAGTAACAATATTTTTTTAAAAATACTGTTTTTTACCTAACTTTGTGAATTAAATACTAGTACATTTTGTCAAATTATAAATAAAATATACCTATTTCTTTGGTATTTGTACTAAAGTGAAGAAAATGTTACTAAAACTTGCCTAGTACAGTAAATCTGAGAGTTTTAGCTTTATTTGTCCGTAACTGGATATAATTGTAACTTGTTAATCTCGCCAAACACAATCTTTACCTCAATTTTGGAAGCTAGCTGAACTTTAGCGTTTCGAATTACATATAGTGAAGGCCTCTATAGTGGAAAAATACACCCAGTCTGTAAAAATTTGGAAATGTTGTCTCCTTCTCTGTCGAACCAGACCAAAAGTGTTCTCAAGTGTTTCAATATATTTCTTAACATAACTAACTTTTCAAAAAAATAATACCTTGTGCCAGAGAGCTTAGTTGGTATAGCGTTAGGCTTTTAACCTATCTGTCCAGGGTTCGAATCCCTGTCTGGCCGATTACAATTTTTAAATTTTGTCATCTGATCTTGTGCAACAGTAAGTCGTGAGTAAAGTTTTAAGTTTCTCAAATATCAGCATCTTTAGCTAACAGTACAGCATAACCAGTATTATTATGATAGAAAAGTTCTGGTGGTAGAACCTACACCTACTGTAATATCTCTGTGGTATTAACTTACATGCAGCCCATAACTTTTGGGACTGTTTGTCCTCCGTTACATTTCCTCGCCATTTACCCTTAACGTCGCGATTAGCCTCAAAAGCAAAAAAAAAGCGAAATCTTATATTTGTTTTTTTTATATCTCTGAAACCACCTATACTATAGAACTACATTTAATAAATTTTGCAGTCTTTCTGTTTGATCTGTTAAATAATCCAATCAATGAAAATATACTTACATAGAAAAATCTGTTTTTCAGATACTTTAATCGGGTAATCTGCTTTTGCGTACTTCCTCAGAAATATAGTTCTTGCCACATTTATATAAATCGAAGTCTAGTTAGAGTTGGCCTGTAAGTACTTCTGGTGCATGTAGTTACTTGAAAAAGCAAATATTGGGTGTATAAAAAATAGCATTCTTGTGAAACAGTAAAAAATCAACCTCATTTCCTCGTAATATTAGCTGTAAATGCTTCTTGAAGATTAACAAACCTCTGGCGTGTGGTCCTACGTCACCTATAATCCTTTGTAAAGTTCGTGTTGTCCTATAAATTATCGATATACATACTAAGTCCCTAGTTACAGCCTGAGCTTTTAGTTTCAATCATAGAATTTCAGTGTTCAGATAGTGATTGTAGCCTCGTATAATAAACCAAATGGAAATAACCCAAATGTTGATGCACCCAAAAAACCAGTAATACTTCAAAAATACCTTGTAAAAGGCTATAAGGCTAAATTATTCTTCTAGCATAGAAAAAAATTTAGCAAGTGAACCTATGGTCCATATAGTCAGTTGTCTTTGAACTTCGTCTTGTCCTGTGAATTGTCAATATATTGATAAATGGTTATATTTAAAAAAAAAAACAATGTTGGTAAGCGTCCAGTTATGGACCCATCGGTACAGGGATTTCAGTCTTTATAGACACATCATAATTTTCGTTACACTAAAAAATTGCCCTCGTATAAAAGCAAATAGTTGAAATGTTAAACATTTCGTGTACTTTATCCAGTAAGCCTTAGCTAGAAATACAATAAATGCGTTACAGACATAAAAATTAAGCAAGCTTTGATATTCTAGTGGCACATAATAAGTATAAAATATCCTTTAAAATACTCTGACAAATAGTTGTGGGTTGTCTGAGATCAAAATTTTCAAGTCCTCTCTCCTGCATAAATAGGCTCTAGAATTCACTAAGCATCAAAATAATATTGGGTACATAAAATAAAAAGCAGATGGAGAGTGGTGCTGATCGCATCATCTCCAAAATAGCAAAAACAAAGGTATATAGAGCTCTATCTGGTATATTTAGAAAACTTTTACCTAGTATAGCAGTAACAAAATACTCAGCAAACTCTAAAATAAACAAACTTTCCTACGTGGCAGGCGTAACCTGCCCTAAATAAATACATATAGAAATACAGAACCAAAAATAGCATAGTGGAAATCAGTAAACCCTAATAATAATAATAATAATAATAATATATTCTGTGGCTTACATTTTAGCTAAAAGTACTTTTTTTTTAGTGTTTTTGAAAAAAATTAAATAAATACTAAACTCTAAGTTAAAAATTTGTAAATGTATATATGATACAAAACAAAATAAATAAAAATTAATACATACCCTGCAAAAAATCAATAAAAAAGTTGAAAACCTCTCTTTGTGCATCCAAAATATAATAACAAATCCTTCCTGAGTGGATTAAATTGTGTTATTTGAGTAATAATAAGCCTAAACTTGTAAAATAAAAGGGTAGAACTTGTCAAAACATACTTTTGCATCCAAAATATAATTCAAAACACATCTAAATTGTGTTATTTGAGTAAACTAGAGAATAATCCTGTAAACTTGGAAAAAATTTCTCTCTCTCTCTCTCTCTCTCTCTCTCTCTCTCTCTCTGTGTGTGTGTGTGTGTGTGTGTGTGTGTGTGTGTGTGTGTGTGTGTGTGTGTGTGTGTGTGTGCTTTTGCAGATGCTACCTTATGGGGACACTCGTCAGTTGTGAATCCACCTTATGGGGACCACACCGACTTGTGGGGACCAAAATCCGGTCCCCACAAGGAAATCGTTTCGAAAATACATTTAGAAGCCTCGGATCACTGCCCTTGAATTTTTGAGGAACGATAATGGAATTACCTAATAGGAAATACATGCAAGAACCTGATGGATAGCATCCTTACTTGGGAAAATTTGTTTTTCGCGTGTCCCCATAGGGTGGCAAATTTCAATGCAACGTGTGGGATGAGCTTACTATTTTCCACACCAGGTGGCAGAAAAATCGCGTCCGCGTTACACACCCACACGCTCTGGTTTTATCGCCCTTGTCGGTACCCGGGGGGAAGTGGAGTAAGGGGGGAGGTTTCGGGTGGTGGTGCGGTGAGAGGGGAGCGCATACACACGATTTCTTTCCGAGTAGACCTTGTGGGTACCGGAGAATCACCTCCCGGTCAAAGGCCAAGATATTCAAGGTGTATCGGCGCTCGTCAGGAGAGATTGAGACAGTGTCTGGCTGAAGGTCACTTTTTACCCCACAGCTTTCTGGAATTCGCTTTCTGAAATACTTTTAATTCTTATTATTTGGCGCCATTGCCCTCTATCTAAATATATGTTTCGCAACCGGTGTTCCTCCACAAGGTCACGGGTGTGCTGCGAACTTTTCTTGTAGTAACAAATTGAATGTAAATTATTTAATCTGACTACCATGCGAGAGATCCGGGTTCGATCCCCAGCGGGGGAGAACCAGTATATTTTCCACCTGTTCAAGCGGTTCTGGCGCCCATCCAGCGTCGTATAAAGTGGGTACCTGGAGAAAACGTTTGGCGAAAGAAGGTGGCCATGGACGTGGTGCTGATCACTTCACCCCCACCTTCGACCGTGATCAAGAAAGTGTAGGGTCCAAACTCCACACCCACTTTACTCCTTCATGGCATGGTGCAATGCACAGGGAAGCACTTTACTTTTTACCTTACAAATTTGTTTTCTTATGTTTGTATTTTTCGCTCTGTCATTGTCATGACTTAAATAAGACGCCCCTTGATGGCAAGGGTCAGTTTGTTATTACACATACATAATCTCTACAGGCGTTTCGGATCCATATAATCAGCTGCATGAATCGTTTCAATAATAATAATAATAATAATAATAATAATAATAATACCAAAAGTACCTATGAGTGCAGTGAATTGTATTATTATTATTATTATTATTAGTAGTAGTAGTAGTAGTAGTATTTTTAACTGATTATATTATAACTCATTCCTAAACTTTTAATTTATATCAACAGTGCCGTAATGTTTTTTTTTTTAGATAAATAAATGTTATTATGTGCCGTGTTCAATACTGGACAATTTATGGTATTCTGCGAGGACAAGAAGGTTGCGGAACATTGCTCAACCTTTACTTTTACAGATGATCGAGTATTTTGAGGGGTTTAGAATTATCAGAAGGAAAAAGATACTTTCGGAGGTATTTTCTTATGCCCTGGTACCTTAAAATTAACTCAGGGCGTGAGTTCCGCGATTTTTCTTTTACGGATTCCCTTTTTGATTCATCCTTTATTTTCCTTATTTTTTTGTTTACAGTAACTCACTGCGACATTGGCATGAAGAACCGAATTTGTTCGGTTTTCCTGAACAACGTTGTTTTTACAGCATTCTCCGAGGAGATAAGTAAGATTAAAATAAACGTTAATAATAGTAGAAGGTAAATGTGTGTTAGTGTTCAACATTAATAAAATTTATGAATACAGATACAAAATCACATAAGTGTGTAATTGGTTTGGTAATGTTTTGTCAGGATAGGTTATATTGTGTGTTGTGTGCCTTAATGTTTGTGTTAGTGTCAGAAGGAAGTCATGAGCTAACAAGACGTCCGTTAAAAGTGTAAAGTTAGAGAGGCCCTATCACGGGTAAATACATGTTTTTCCGTTATTTTTCCCACTTATTTCTCCTTGATTCAACCTCGATAGCGAGAAAAGATTAAGATTCAGTTGAAGCGAAGAAACTTCTTTTGGTACTTAATTACTGTGATGTGTAGGGAGTAAAACCACAGACTAAAAAACGAGGGAAGAACAACGTTAATACCTATTTTGTTCTTTGTTTCTTGACTGTAAATTTACTGATCTCTAGGACACAGCCTATATATTATGCAAGTTCTGTCCCAAGAGTAATTAGACCAATTCTAGAAAAATCGTTTTGTTGAAGGCACTGGTGTGTTTAAGGGGGCTATCGAATTTGAACCTTCTCAGAACATTCTCTGCACATAAATACTATCAATTAAATTCAATACCAATTTTTTTGCCCGACCCTGTGGCCGAGTCCAGGGGTTCTGGGTTCGAGTCCCGGGTAAGGCATGGGTATTTGTGTTCGTCCAGTTGATAAGAAACAAAGAAAAATGTAAGAATTGAAAAGCGTAAAAGTGAGAAAAAGAGTGAATGGTGGGGAATACCTCCGTGTAGGGGGTATTTCCTAAAATATAAAAAAAAAAAAAAAAAAAAAAAAAAAAAAAAAAAAAAAAAGTGGTTAGCACATCGCGCTGCGACGCCTAGGGTCCCGGGTTCGAATCCCGGTCGGGCTTGGTTGTTTGTGAATGTCCATTCATCAATTTCATCATTTCATCACTCATCCCCAGCTTCGCAAATTAGCCTAGAGGCACAAAACGCGAAGTCAAATAAATTAAATCAATCAAAAATCAATACCAATTTATGTGATGTAAAAATGTGAATAGAATTTATATTTTTTCACATATGCCTTTTTTAATGTAACAATGCTATTGTACGTTAAATATTGCTGCCAAGTTGCTCGATGACTTAGAGACAGTCAAAGACGACAGTTGCTACCACTAAGAATCCAGATACCTGTACCCTGCGCCGTCACGTTTCAATTTATTCATCATTGTTGCGGCCTACGAGGAAGGAATCCTTGATTCTTCAAACTGTTATGGGTTTTCAGCGACGCATTTATGCGCAGCAACCATAACTTAGCAGGGGCAAAGGAGACACTTGCTGCCAATTTTTTTTTTGGTTTATGGAAATTCACTAGATAATGGTACTTTTGTTAACCTCCTGAAACCCGAGGACTACAGTAATCAGTAATTTTATGATTTTGCAAATGTAACACTTATTTATCAAAATAGTCCTGGATGATATTTCTATGAGCTGCAAAAAAGAAAATATTCTGCTCCCCCCCCCCCCCCCGCCATGAGTTAAGCTCCAAATTTTTATACTATAATCTGAGCATACGAAACAAACATTGAATATTTCATTCTGTAAAATAAGGTAAAGTTTTATGGTTGACGTAAAAGTGTGGAAGAAATCGAAGGAAAATTAAATTTAGATAAATAACATCATAAAATCGGATCGTCTTAATGTGAACGAAATTAAATAACGTCTATTTCTGCCATGAATTCAATGGCGCTTCCAGAAAATTAGTAAGAAGCCTAATGCTGCTTTTTCACTCTTGCAGATGTATTTTCCCAGTATTTCATATTATTTTTGACCGCTTTATGCCTGATCTGACCGAACTGGAGCTACAAATTCAAAGCGCGACAAGGACAACTTGAAACATGACCCCATAAGACATCAAATCCTGCAACCTATATTTACAAGATCAACGTCCTATCGGCGAAGCCCCTACGTAAATTCCTCAGTGTATGTGTAAATAAAATAGAGTAAGTGTTTGGAATTACAGTTTAATGTGGAATCTGTCCCAGGGAACTTTGATTGCAGCTTCAACCACTCGCTATCAGTTGTATTACGTTTTTCATTTTTGTCGGTAAAGGATATACGTATATTTACATTTGGATGGTCACTGATTCACATCTCACGACAGCCTAAAGAGTTCTCGTTGTCTTGTTGAGTCTATTCAGGCGACTGCTGAGATAGTGCCGCTGACGCTTTATTCCCTGCCCTTTATTTTCACTTTTTATACACCGTTATCCTCTCGCCGCTGTTCAGTTAATTTTGAGGCCTCCTCGATGGCGCAGTGGCAGAGTCGTCGCCTTGTCATCAAGGGGTCCCTGGCACATAGTGGTTCGGATCCCACTTTACTTCTCTCTCTCTCTCTCTCTCTCAATGAAAGAAAGAGAGGAGGAAAGAAATAAAAAGAAGAGAGAGAAAGAGAGAAAAGGAATAAACTGTAGATCCAGTCCCGATTAGCGTAACTGTGCATAAAGTTGACTTAAAACACCAAATCAATCAATCAACCAATTCAGCTAATTGTGCATATAAGCAATGATGAGTAAATAAACAAGCACCCAATCACAAAAACGATCCTTCAATTTTTCGCTTCTCATTAACTTCATTCATAGTTTCCAAAAACCTTTCAGCAGACTTGAATAAAAAAACGTAGGTCGTTCCCCGTGACGTAAGCATATCAGAATCAGCTGCCTTGTGACTTGAGAAGGAAAGGAGAAACGTGACAGGTTAGAAGTTAAGATTGCAATGCCTCGATTCGTGATACCCACACACATGCTTGGAACCTAATGTCTTGTGTTTCGTTGTTGATAAAAACACAGCAGCCCCAGAGAACATTTGTGGAAGTTGCTCACAGCATGTCCACTGCTTCATTTCGACCTTGAGTTCCTTCGCTGGAATCACTTTGAACTGCATCGTGCGATGTAGGTATATTGGAAGTCAAACGTCCCATCTTGTGAACGTCGAAATACATACATCTTTTATTATAAAGTTGATATTACAAAATATATGCTACGAATGATGTGATAAAAAACTAATGGCAGTTATTTTCCTCAGGACGCCTAACTGCCAAGCGGGTGACCAGGGTTCGATTTCCGGGTGGGGCATGATATACTTTCGGAATTTTTTCCGGCCTTGTCCCCGCATAAAGCGGGTCTGGGCTCATACAGTTTCAAATCTACTGCTACCTGAGGCCAACCCTGAGAGGTAAAGGCGGCGGCAGCGTGCTGCTGATCACATCACCTCCAAATGCCCGAGATCGAGTTCGAGAATATGATGGGTCCTATACCTATATCCCCTAAATGTGCCTTTATGGCACGGTGCTATCTGCACGGGGAACTTTACCTTTTACCTCACATTTATCACAATAAACAAGCTATGTTTAATATATATTAAAAAATATAGTAGTGACTGGGTAAAGGTTGTGTAATATCCCACTTTATTTGTCATGATTTTCTGTAACGTTACTAAACACGATATTTATTGCCATATTATTATTTTTATATTATATTTTTGGATTCTTTTATATTCCTTTTAGGAAACTGATTAGCGAATGTGTAAAGTGTTTCTCTCCAAGTCCATCAGCCCGTATGAACGATCAGTGTCTCAATTAAAAAATCTGATAGACCTAACAGATAGTAGGTAAACACATCTCTATCGGACCGTCCGTCTGTTTGGCCGTGAGGTGAAACATCCATATCACAGAATCTGTTGACGCTACACCCGCAAAAATAAACACAATTTAACGAAAGAGAAAATTCTAAACAATCCCTGTATAAATTATCTTCAATCCAATCCAAAAGTCGGAAACCACCCGTATATTTTCTCTAGATATTATATATTTATTTATTTATTTAACAAATGATGCCACAGAACATTGTTCCATTGAGACATACATACATTTTGTGCATTATATATGTGCATTACATATATCTGTGCATAACATATATTGTTTCACTAATTCCTATACTGACGAACCCCTCACCCCTTTCTCCAATGAGCCAGTAGGACTCTTTTGAATGATTGAAATGACAGACTGTTTATATCAACGCTCGGATCATTTGCTACTACTTCATTATAAGTTTTACCCATTTTCCACATCGGAGATATATTTACATAATTTGTTCTTGATTTTGGTACATGAAACAAACCGGGTTTCGGTCTGCTTCTCATTTGAGGTACATGATATTGTAATGTAGATACTAACCCCATAGAGTATATTTTGTTATTTGCAATTTTATATAACGTGCTCATCAAATTAAGATTAAACTTTTCTTCAATTTTTTCAATGTTTAACTGCGATACAAGCTCAGAGTACGGATTGAATTTAGGATATACTTTGTCTTCTCTATACTTTATGAAATTCAAGAACTTGGACTGAATCATTTCCATTTCCCTCATATGTTTTTTTTTGTCCAAGGGCTGCCATATTACCGACGCATATTCTACGAGTGAGCGTACTAGGGAGACATACAAAAATTATTAATATTGATGTATTTTCTAGATCTTCCCCACATATTTTTATCAATCCTAATTTCTTATATGCTTGGTTAACGATATGATGCATATGCTCTTTAAAACATAGATTTGCGTCATACGTGATACCAAGATCCGTGAATTTAGTGACCTTAGCTATTTGTTTTCCTCCCATCTGACACTGGAAGTTTCTTTTTATTTCAGAGTTTGTTATAGACATTACTTGACATGTATCAAGATTAAATGAAAGTCTATTATTTTCGCTCCATTGTAGTAATCTATTTACGTCTGCCTGCAAGTCAAGGCTGTCTTCGTCAGAGCAAATTGTTCTAAAAAATTTTACATCGTCAGCAAATATAAGTCAACGTGATATCGTAATAATTTTCGGGAGGTCATTAATAAAGAGTAAGAAAATGAGTGGGCCCAAATTGGATCCCTGCGGCACCCCAGAAGGCGTAGGGTATTCCCGAGATATGTATCCTCTATAATTGACAAATTGCTTTCGGTCCATGAGGTAAGATTTTAGCAGCATAATTACGTTTTCAGAAATATATTAAAATACGATAGTTTCTGAAGTAAAATGTCATCATTTACCGAATCGACCGCCTTGGCCAGGTCAGCATAGATACCTGCTTCCTTTCGTCTAATTCATAAGCTACAAAATGTGCAAATTCGGCAAGGTTTGGGATTGTCGACCTCCGCGATATTATATCATAATATAATATAACCATGTTAGATGGGAGATATAGCCGATCGTACGTTGGCCATTATTCTATCGTACAGTATTTGTTCAAACACTTTGAAAAAAACTGAGAGAATTTACACTGGCCTAAAGCAATCAACGTTCTTTGCATTTGCCTTTTTTTGGGAAGGGATTAACTTTAGTGATTTTCCATTTTGATGGGAAGTTGTGATGTTCTAAAATGTTATTGAATATTATACTCAATGCTTTTATTAGCAGTTCAGCGCACCCCTTGACCACATAGGGAGGAATGATGTCCATCCTCACTGCTTTTTTGGCTTTCAACATTTTAATTGCTTCCTCGATATCACTCAATTCGATATACGATATATCGAGTTGGGAAAGCACTCCGGTTTTGCACTTATCTGATTCAACTATAGAGTACTGTAAATAATCTTTGTACACCGATAGAAAGTAGATAGTAAATGCATTTACAATATCGTGTCCATTGTGTAAGATTTCATTGTTGTATTCAGAAGTATCACTACCTGAATCCCTCTTTTTATTTCTAATATAAGTCCATACATTATTTAAATCTATCCCTATGTTTTCCTCCGTCTCACGGATGTACGCTTTGTACGCTGCTGTTAGCCCTTTCTTTATCTCTTTCCTAAGATTCTTGTATTTCCCTTCATGATACTCTGCGTTGCAATTACCTTTTCCCCACTTTTTGTAATGATATAATTTTGACATTATTTTCCTAATAATGTCACCATTGAACCACACAGGATATTTAGGTACCTTGATGCGTTTCAGTGGTACGCAGTCATTCAAAATATTATACAAAATATCATAAAACGTATTAGTTAGTGTATTGACATCCTCAATATCGCATAGATTTACCCAGTTATAGTCTGTTAATTTTAGATATAAAGACTGGAAGTTCGCTTTTTTTAAGTTTTATTGAAAATTTACATTTTCTGCTTGAGTTGAAACATGGACCATTAATGTAGCCATATGCGTTATTAGGAGATAAAGTGCTTCATCTCTGCGGCATGTTAGATACCCCGTACGCCATATTGGATTCGCCATATTTGATATAACCTTTTTTCAAATGAGAATAGGGGTAAGTAACACATCAAACATCTTTGACAGTTTTCGAGTTCAGGAGAACCATTATTAAGTACGTAATATTATATTATGCAGACACTCAAAAACGAATAAAAATCCCTTAAAAAGGATTTCAAATGTGATATTTCAGAAAATTTCACGTTATTTCGGTATGACACATGATCCCCTTTCCAATTAAAAAAAATAAGCGGATTTGAAGTTGGAGCGGGTATTCTTGTTGCACTCTTTAGTCCAAGACATAATGGTAATGATATTATTGGTTTAACGTTATGCGTTGTTATGAAATTGGGTGGTTCCATGTTTTTGCCTGTTTATACGTCGGTACTTTTTGACACGCCGTAACTTCGAAAGTAATACAGATATCTTAAAACCGGATTTCACCATTCAATTTTTCAGAACATTTTACATGAATTTGATATGTCATTTGCCTATTCCCATTTGAAAAAAAAGAAGAAAAGCTTTCTATCCACTTTCATCAATTGATTCTCATTGTGTTGCGATTAACCTAGAGAGGTAGACAAATATCGTAGAATAACAAAACAGGAGAAGAAAGTAAGGTATGGACACATAGACTCCTACATACTGCACGTGATTGCATTCACGGTTTATAATATCTGTAGAAATTATATGGGTGTTTCTCTTTCGACTTTCGAATCACCCTGAATTTTAAAGTGGTGACGTGACCAAAAAGGTTCGAGCTATAAATTGAAATTTGTCAAACCAACCGGACGCGTTATTAAAAATCTCCATTGAGTCTTTCATTTAATTGTTGTAGTCATTCACGAAATAATTGGATAGATAGTCAAAAACCATAAAATAGAAGCGTATATAGGTAGACCTGTCAAATACTAGCATGGAGCGGTATAAAGTATCTGGATATGAGTATCCGTCTGTTTATGGGAGGCAATGAATCGAAAGTCAACAATGAAAATATTCTTATACTTAAATATCTTGGACTCAATTAAAGCTACGAACGTGTAATTTGATAGATATGTTAAATATCAACTTCCATGGGCGTAACTTGGGACCTACCTTGGGGGGGGGGGGAGGCACGATCGAATTTTTTTTCATTCCATAACTACTGTATTTGTAAAATTAAAAAGTTATATTAATATAAAATCAATTTTTAATTAAACTTTTAAAACCATTATTATGTATTGGAAAATTAATAAGCCGAATAGAAATTTTAAACACACAGCAAACTTTTGTTGTTATACTTAATTTAAACTTAGGAGATAAAAGAGCATTCTTCTTTCTGGTTGCAAATATTAGTCCTTGGGGGCTTGTTTTAAGGTAACCTTCCCCACCTGAAAATACTTGTTTCAAATGGTACATGTTAGAAATTTTAATATTGAAGGAGTTAAGGTCAATCTGTTTCAACGGTGAATAGATGATGATCATGCACATTCGCTGATGCCAGAATTATTTAATATATAGCAAACTGCTCGCATTTAAGTATTCAATTTAATATTTTTGATATTTAAAGTAACATCTGGTTATTCACGTGGGAATTTACAAATACAATTGTTGTCAATATTCTTTAAACTGTAATCAAGGGACCCAGGTCCGATACCTGGTGGAGGCCCATAGTGATTCGGATCCCACTTTAAACTGTAGGTCCAGTCCCGATTATCCTATTAGTGCATAAAGTGAGGTTAGAACAACAATTTAACAATATAATTTATACGTCACACAGCATGCATGAAACTTTTCAGATTCGTTGACTTTCTGCTATCCACTGTGTACGTCCCAGCACTTGAGCCGTAGAGAAATATCGACTTGTATGGAAATTTTCACACGCATAAATCTTCCACGGTTTCATGTGATTTCCGGTTTCTGTGAAGAGCAGGACTTCCTCCATGCCGTAAGGACCACACAGTATTTGCAAAGACCTGAAAATCTGGACAATTCCTACTTTATAAATTGGACATTTAATCAATGTAGTTCTCTTTCTAAATTTTGTAGTCTTTTCTGTGAGAGGGCGCGATAGTTCGCTCTTTGTATTTCTGCCATTTTTTAAAGAACAAGAATCAGAGCTCAAGCATGTATATACGATGAGTCCAAAGGGTACCTGGAGAGGGGAAGGGGTGATTCTGAATTATTTATCATCATTTTTACCCCTGTTTCCTCATTAAATAATAATATATTTCAAGAAAACTGGTCATGTGCTTTGGCTTTCAGGCCTTTGAAAACTCTGTACCATGGTGTGCAAAGTATGCAGTACGGTGTGAGGTTGTTTGCATGAATTTAGTTGAATCTAGCACAGTATAGTTAAACTATTTTTTACCGTGTAAATTTTACAATTTGTTTGCAGCAAGTTTTGTCACTCATGTTGAGCAGTTAATACCTCTAGTGCATAATGGTTCTATTATTGCAGAAGAAAACTATAAATGAGCCCAGCAACTCATCAATTCCTCCTCTGTAAACGATATATATTCTTCAAATACAAGTGATAGAAATGCAATAGTTTTGCGCTATCTATGTTGAAAAATGATGGTACCCAGCCACGCAAGAAATGTGGGCTTTAGAAGGGAATTCCTTCAGTATTTGGAATCATGTGAGACGTGGCATCCCCAAGAGTATCCGTGAGGTCATAAACATACTATATAGACCATAATACAATTTCGAAGGTTTTTTTATGCATAGCATATTTCGATCTTTATATCGCATATAAATCCGATCCGCCACATACCACATATAGCACACAAGTATGAGTGAAGCTTCTAGTTCTAATGAAGCTTCAGGCCTCTCCGATGGCGAAGTGGTAGCTTCGTCGCCTTGTAATCAAGGGATCCCGGGTTCGATACCCGGTGGAGGTACAAAGTGGTTCGGATCCCACTTTAGACTTTAGGTCCAGTCCCGATTAGCCTTACTGTGCATAAAGTGGACTTAAAACACCTAATCAATTAAAATTCATTTATCATTTTGGACCTATTAATATCATTCGTTTGTTAAATATACAAAACAGCAATAAGGCGAAGTATTTAATGCCCAGTAGCGTTGAGTATACAGTGTATTGGTCCTGAACCTTCGAGGGCAAGAGAGAATGCTCACAGCATCCTGAACTCACGGAGGTTGTCAATAATGTTTTGAACAGTTCATTTCAAATTTGGTAAATGTTCTCGTAAATGTTGTTCCTCACACACAAGAAAGTTCTGGGTTGAAACTCATGATCAGTGTTCTTATATTCACACATTCCTGACGGCACATTGAGTTCTGAACTATTTTCTGTCTCTGACATTTTATGTGTGGAATATACCTCTCTTTCACTCAACACATGATTTGGGGGGGGGCGGTTGCCCGCCCTTGCCTCCGCCAAGTTATGCCTATGGCAACTTCTCTCGGCAAAATGTTCTCAAGTGGTTTGTCTGTTTGTAAGTGAGGGCATGAACGTCCGCAGGATTTTTTCCAGGGAGGGGCAAGGAAGGTATTTTTTCCAGGGGGGGCAAACGAAGGCAAAATTTCCCCAAAAATAGTGTTGTTCCCTAAAAAACATTGCTTAAATATGAATTTATGGTGTTCATGCAATAATTAACACAAATTATTGTGGCTAAAATGAAATTATATGTGTGAAATACATATTTTTTGGTTGACTTTCATTTTCCAGGGGGGGGCCACGGCCCCCCCTTGCCCCCCTTCCGGACGCCCATGAGTGAGGGTAAACAATTTGACAACATATACCTGTCGATTGCTCAGAAATAATTGCAAATTGGATTGAAAGTAGTATTAAGTCTAATATTATGGAATAAATAATTGACATGTCGATAAAATTGTTTGTCTGTCAATGTGAGTTCAACTATGGATATACTACTTTCTGATTAGTACACAGAGCATAGAGCATTCGCAGTTACACTGTAAACACCGCTCTAACTTCTTTTTACATATCTGAGGTCCATAACGCTATGCTTGATCATTTTTACGTACACTGCTGTTATCCTCTAATCAACCAGCCCGAATAATGAAGCAAATTTGCATGTGAAAATTTAAAACTGTGGGTTAACTTTATTCATGTATTATAATTATGGACGGAAAATACATAAAATGGGATCTTTATAGTTCGCTTTTATTCATCGTACCTTCATCAACTATTTGTTTCGTTAACGGAAATGTCGAAGTTGCCAAATTCCGAACATAACTGTGGTACAACTTGCTGCACATGGAAGAAAAATATTATTTAAAGTTCTATGTAAAATTAAATACACTAACCGTCGGAGTGGTCAGGGCATGAGTATTCTTTCTGAGTATCACTTAATCAATTTCGTCAAATCATTACTCATCTTCATCTTCGCGACTATCCAAAAGTGGCAGAAATTCGAAGTAAAATAAACCAAATCAATCAATCAATCAATGAAATATACTAACTTGAAGTTTACAAAATATATTTACATGTAACTCGTACATAATCAATTTACAATCCATTGATGGAAATATATTTGCTAATTTCCGGTGATTAGAAGACAGTCAAAAGTTCTACTAATTCTTGACTTTGGTCGTTGAGATGTTCTTAAAACGTGCTCATTAAAACTTTCGAAAGCAGATATTGTGATGCATTAAGGAAGATTCGGGCAAAAGCAGATTTCAGAAGAATAAGTAAACAAGAAACAAGTGTCGTTTGAAACGAACATTAAGAAGCAAGTGTGACCTTCCACACCGGGGCGACGCAATAAGCAGCTCAGTTGCCTGTAGATTGGGTGACTCTCGGAAAGGTTCGTTTTTTTCTATAGTCTAGTTGCACCGTTCACGTGCAGTGAATGCTGCTTTGAAGATTGCAAAGAAGATCCAGGTGTTGTATCCCTTGCATTTTGTTGCTTTGGTACGAAACCCTCGGTTGGTTCAAGCAACTTGCTTGTCTCCTGTACCTACTGGTTATTTGTATATTTTGTATGAAATCTTCGTAACATAAATGTCATAGCCAAGAAAAACCTCGGAGCACTTGTAATGGTCGGATTGAGCAATACTGGTTTTGGAAATATGTTAATTAATTGCTGGCCAGCTACAAGGTGTAGGGTAAAGTAATATGTTTTCCATGTGCGTACTTATATGTTATTACTGGATGTAAGTGTATGTGCTCATTGGATTGTGCTTTGCTGGATATTAGATCTCTTTATCACCCCAGTGGGGGAGATGTCTTTCCAAAGACCGTTGCAGTGGAATTTTCCAATGCTACGGGGTTCAAGTCCACGGACGTTTACCCAGACTATAAAAAAGCCAATTGGGCTTTTATAGAAAACAGTGTTTCCCCATCTTTCGACGACGAGGAATGTCTCCTCGAGTTTAGTCCACTTTTGGTGGCTAGACTATTATAAGAATGTAGCATTTGGTGTAAGCCAGCCCCTGTTTGCTGTCCCAAGTCCCCTTTAGAAAAGTTTTGAATATTTGGAAATTTCCGTATTGAATAGTTGATGCCCAAAAGAAAGAGTAAAGGCGTAAGGAAACGCATTTGTAATGAACGGAATATCATTTCAGCTGAGGGTAGGCCCGCAGAGATAGTTTTGCAGAGATATATATATAACAACGTATAATAAACAATATAATCCTACTAGAAATGTTGTTGCTGTTGTTGTTGATTTGGTGTTTTAAGTCCACTTTATGCACAGTAAGGCTAATCGGGACTGGACCTACAGTTTAAAGTGGAATCCGAACCTCTATGTACCTCCACCGGGTATCGAACCCGGGACCCCTTGATTGCAAGGCGACGACGCTACCACTGCGCCATCGAGGAGGCACTACTAGAAATGTTATGATTTGCTGAATTAACTCTAAGAACTACAGTACTGTCCATTTTAAACCAGTTGTTTATTCACTTGCTGTACATGCGTAACGAACCAGGGACTAAAAATATAAATTGTTATGTGAAACCCCCCCTTTCGTATTTCCGGCTCAAATATAATCTGCTCGCTTGGCACCCAGGCTGAGGTGAAAGGAGGGATTTGAAGGATTAAAGCAGGAAGTAATCCAGAGGGCTGGGGGCTAACCTTTCAAAGAGGGGGTTGCACTTTCACACACTGATCCTAGGTTCTAGGTTCGAATCTTTGGTAATCGATATGTGTTTGTTCCGTCATCTATCTCATCAATTCATCCTTCATCGTCATTGTATTGTGATTAACCTAGAGAGGTAAAAAAAGGACGTAAAATAACAAAACAGAAGAAAGTAAGGTATGGTCAACAACGTTCCTCCGAATAGAGGAAACATTTTATTTTGAAAATATCAAAGAGCTTCTGTCAGCATTACAGTGTCGCCGAGAAAGATATAAGAAAAAGGGGGACCGAAATATTTTTTTAGGAATAGTCAAATTTTATTTCCATTAAATATCGCATACAAAATGCATACTTGAGGTAAAAGTTGGTTAAATGACATTTTTTCTTGTAGGAGCAATTTTTCTTGTAGGCTAAGGTATGTTCATGTACGCATGTGTCAAGCATGTGTACGACCGTGAGGTGCCGCTCCTCCACCCTTGTATTCCTCAAATCCTCAATTGTTTGTTATCATTGTAGTGAACAAAGTTGTAATATTGTAATCAACAGGGTCGTAACGAGTAATTTCATTGTGAAGAAATTAATCTTCGTTTTTAAAATATGTTCTAGATTTGTGTTTGAACAAGTTGGAGCTAGGGTTGCAGCTTATCATGTTCTCCATGGGTATCGAGGCATTTAATAATGCCCTGAGTTGTCCAGAAGCACAAATTCGAACGACATTATGCGGGTGTGTCTACGAAAACCAATCCAGTCAGCAAATCGACCATCAGCTTGTAGATCCACTGTTTAAAATAGTAGCATTGACACCACTCGTTTATAGCAAGCAACTGAATATGTAGATATTTGTGCGACATGAAAACACTGTTTCTGTTGTTGTGGCAATGTTTGTGCAATTCAAGATATCGCCAGAGGTTAGAGTAAGTTTAACTTGTTGAAACAAGTCCGCCACTTCTACCCAGTAGAGGCACATAATGGTTTGGATCCCACTTTAAACTGTAGGTCCAGTCCCGATTAGCCTTAGTGGACTTAAAACACCAAATTAATCAATCAATCAATCAAGTTCGTCACTTCGCCGAAAGAAAAACTAAACATCTCTCAACTTACAGCATTTTGTAATCGCGCAAAATAGCGAAAATCCATTTTCCTCCCGCCTTATCGAAGGCCTTGACCCAATTTTACTCAAATGAATTATCACTCTAGTCCTCAAAGGTATACAGCGACTGTAAAAAAATCTGCCTAAAAGCTCTAAATTTACAGTAATTACCATCTTAGCAGAGTTGTAAGTTTTCTATTTTGTTCCCGCTCCCCCCCCCCCCCCACCTATGCACTCAAAAGTAAATTTCTTACTGGCAAATTGTACATCTATTGTTTGTTGAGTTTCGATGATTAAGCTCTGAATATTTAGTTTCTACAGAGAATTGCAAATGTCAAAAATGGGTAAGTAGTGAATATGCATAAATACGTATATTTACATACATACATATGTACATATAGATAGGCATGGATGTAAGGTTCAAGTGACGGTTACATCCAATGGCTGGAAGCCGTCTGTTATGCTAAATGAAATGTGGTATGTATCATCAGGAAAGTAGATCAATATTTCTGCCTAACCTCTCTTTTTGCTGTTCGTGTTGTTTTTTTCTCACTATCATTTCAAGTTTATTTCTTAAAAAATAAAATAATGCCGGTTCAACCTTACTTTACCCAACTTTTCACACCACTAGGTTTCGTGCGAATTCTTCTCTTGTCTTTACAGTTACACATTATTTCACAAGCATTTGTTTATGAGAGTTGTGAATTCGTGACAGGGCAGAAGTCGCTAGCAATGCTATGAAGAAAGCATTGCTCCCTTGCTCCTCCAATGTTTGCTTTGATCTGGTGGGGCCTACACAACACTAGGCCCCATCTCATAAACAAGTGTGTTCTAGGAATAACCAAAGAGACCCGGGAATTATGAAACATACATTGTCTTCCAAAATGAACGTAAAATTAAGTACATATCTGTAAGTAACTCTCAAAGTATCTTGATACAAAGTTTCGTTTATTATACAGATACAGAAGTTTATTATTATTATTATTGTTATTATTATTTGAGGCTCACCCTGACTCAAACAAAAATAGTACCTTGGGGTAATCCTCGGGAGTAAGGGCGGCCGGAGTGTGGTACTGAACACATCACCTCCAAATTGGCCGAGATCAAGAATATGTGCTCCCACGTCCCCTAAATTTGCCTCATGCAGGGTGCTATATGCGCGGGAAACTTTACATTTTACCTACTATTATTATTATTATTATTATTATTAAATATGTGAGATATCTATATGCTCTTTGTGGTATTAGTTATTTCTTCGTTATTTTACGTCGCTTTTCGTTGGTTCGATGTGGTCTACAGACTGGGTATTGTTTGTCTCTTTCAGTACGGAATGAACATAACTTGATACGGAAAGCATTGGGTCGCCCACGTCGTCTTCGTGACCGCGTACGTGACTTCATATGTTTAGAAAACAAATTCAGGTTGTTTCCACTTGACCTTGGAAGAGGTAGACTATAATTGTGTTTTGGTTCCATAAAGAATGCAGCGTATTCTTTCAATAGGTCGCCGCAGCACGGGATGAAAGGGAATGCTTCCACAACTAACTTCAAGCCCTGCATTTTCCCTCAGTAATAAACAGACAAGGAAAGAAAACGGGAAAACCCCAGAAACCTCCACCCGCATACGTTCAGGGGTAGGTGCTTAGTGCCCTACTGCCTTTAAAATAAACAAGGGCGTCAGATCAGCGGAATTTCGGTTCCACCGTTTTTCTCATCGTCCATGTATTGACGGTTTGAATTATATGTATGTACGAGGCACTAAAGCTAAATCTAGATAACGTCTCATGGATATAGTGGACCAAGATTGTTTCTGCGTTGTAGGAACGAACTTGGTTGTAAGATATAACTTGCTAGTAATTGAATTAAATGAATGGCATCTGCATTGCTAGTAATGAAAACCGCGGTAGCTCAGCTAGCGTCTGACTACCATGCGAGAGACCCGGGATTTTTTCCACCTGTTCAAGCGGGTCTGGCGCCCGACCAGCGTCGTGCAAAGTGGGTACGTGGAGGATACTCTGGGAGATAAAGGCGGCCCCACCTTCGGCCGTGATCAAGAAAGTGTGGGGCCCTAACTCCACACCGCCGTATACGCCTTCATAGCTTGGTGCAAAGCACAGGGGAACACTTTACTTTTTATGTTAGTAATGAAACGAAAGTTCGGGAGCGGGGAGAATGTGTTAAGACAGAGAGGAGAAAGAGTGGTATTTTAGGAAGGTTAATAATTAAATGAGTTAAGCAGTATGCAAATTAAGCGAAGGGGGTGCTGGTGATTTCCCCACCACAATAAATTTTATCCCCTGCAAAAGAAAATTATTTTTATCCCTGCCAGAAGTGTTTTTATCCCTTTAAAGAAAAATGGAATTGAAAGGATATATTATTCCATGTCTTAACTATGTAACAGACACCATTGAAAAATCATTTGTTATTTATGGTTCAGTCATAAGATTTCCCTGCCCCAAAGTATGCAGCTTTGTGGATTAAGGAAGGACACCATTCCGAAACTGACAACCTCACCGTGCCGAGACAACAGAAACTCAAATATTCATGGCATAGTGCTGATATTTTACACATATTAAATTGTTCACAAGAAACGTGTAGGTATGTAAGATTGGCATTAACTATGAACTTGGCAATATACAGTTGGTAACTTTTTCGGTGTTAATAGTTCGATAACTATTTTCGTGTATGAGTTTGGGTTTACTTAGAATCAGGGGGGCCGCCAGGAGGTGGGGAAGGGTGCTTCATCACCCCTTCATTTTCTTCCTCACGCCGTCCAGCATCCCTTGTTCAACTTGTTAAACCATGTCATATTCAGCGTAGAAAGGTTTTGAAGTGAGATCCTTATTACTGCATACAACAGGCAAGTCATCGATCTTAATCTGACATCAGGCACGTATCCAAGGGGGCTCGAGCCCCCCACCGAAAATTTTCTGTTTACACTAGATAAAATGAGGCTTTTAGTTTCTTGAATAATGTGATCATAATTTGAGAGTTATGATTATCGAGACAAGACAGAGAATGCTCTATAACCCTCTTATTGTTAATAGCACGTATCCAAGGTGAGGATCGAAAATTTTTCAATTTACTTTAGAAAAAAATATAGGTTTTTGTCTTCTTGAATAATAGGACGATGACTTAAAGAGAGAAATTATTATCAAGGGAAGACGAAGAATGTTCTATAACCCTGTTCTTCATAATATTGCACGTAAACTTTTCTTGCGCTTTCGGTGTTGTCGCAGCGAACTTGAGCACTATGGAAAAACTTGTCAGCATTTGAAAGCTGCACAACAAAGGTAGCGCCACAAGTAGGACGATTCGTTGTAATTTTTAATCTCTGGAAAGCGCGAGAAGGAACGTTCTTGAATAAGAGAAGGAGTCGAACTACTACTGGCTATATTAACGAATCGTTTTCCTGCTGAACGTTCTAGAATATGAGAATATTCATTTCCCGGTTGATCTGTACAATAGAATCGGTTAATGAGACTTCAGAGGTAAGTGTGGCAACTCATAGAGTCGATGAGTGTCCATTGGTGGCTTTATAAGATCTAGTGATTTGAAAATGAAAAGTAACGAAGTCTACATCTAGTTCCAGTTCGGGTCCAAAGATGAAGACAATGACGACAGCGGTACTTCCGGAGCCTCAGTGTAGTGCTATTTCGGGTCGAGGGCTGAAGAGATCGAATGTCTCTTTCTCTAAAGTTAATATTTCAGCAATACCGGATATTGGAGCAGTTTATTAAGAAAGAAATAAACTGCACAAATCAACTGAAAAACAAAGTTCTGATTGATGATTTAGTTGTGCCCGGACCAAATTCCGTGTAAGCAGTTTGTAACATTATATAATAGAAAAATGCATATGCATGTGTGAACCTACAGCAGATACTGATATTTCAGATATTGGCTTCTTTATACTTGTTACCCAGCAAGCCTTGATGAGTTACTAAGAGTCTAATGTTCCCGACAAATGGAGTATCGGACTAACTTTGTGACGACTGGTGTCCAACTGGAGGATGTTGCAACATCGCGCTACGAGGCCAGGGGTACCGGGTTCAAATCCCGGCCTGGACATGGATGTTTTTTGAGTGTCCATTCATCAATTTAATAATATCATCACTCATCCCAATCTCCGCAAATTAGCCAAAAGTGGCACAAAAGGCGAAGTAAAATAAAGCAGATCAATGAATCAATCACAATTTTGAACACTTGCGAGTGCCTGAATATGGTCAATTTGGTGGGTTTCGGCTTTCATAAGAGGTGCAAACATGGGAGGACAAGACACATTAGTGGTGTTCTGGTTCGAATCAGATAGAAATATTCGAGAACTGTATGCGTTCAGTTCGCAGCCCACAGTTAGAATCTCGCGTTGTCGAGTGGATTGACCATTCCGTGCATTTGTAACACCTTCGTAAAAACACTCACAGATACCACAGATGTTTTGATGCCTGATGAGAAGAAATGGGCAAACACGCATACTCAGATGGTTCCGGCACAAGATATTAATGGTTGGAAACAGAGGAGTCGTGTGGTAAAAAATGTTCCGATTTCACGTTCTAATTAAAATGGCAGCCTTAAACAGCGGCGACGATTTAAGAGATAGTTGCTCCCCATTTTTTTGCCTCCTCACTATGGCCTCTTAATGGTAAGCCTTGTCTACCAAGAGAAAGTAAATTTTCATTGCACCGCCACAACCCCAGGTTTTGGAACCCAGTCGCCACCACTGGCCTTAAACATGCAATTCTGAGGTTCTATCTATACTTCTTAAAAATATGTTGTTAGTGTAAGACTGCTTGTATATAGTCAATTGTTTTATGGGGTATTGTTGCTTTCCATTGTTATGCGGCAATAAAGAGGGCCCAAAATATAAGTTTCCATTGTATTTTTACTTATTTCGGCCCTTAATATCTTGGTTAAACAACACTACCATTTTTTTTTAATCGGCATGAAAGCTCACTATTAGCACTCACTGAAATAGCACATTACTTGGATATTGACGCTGTTAGTAGATATAACCCTTTAAATATTAAATTATTGCGAAATCCGCAACTTTAGAATTAGGCTTTTCTCAAAACAGCAAAAGGGAAGAGTAAAACTTCGTATGCCAAGTTTTTTTTCTTTTCTTTTCTTTCTATTGAAGACTCGTAGTGGCACTGTCGGCCACCAGAAGGCAGTTTAGTAGCAGTGAGGAAAATGGCTACCACTGGACAGCAGAAAGCGTTCTTTATTCTCGTTCAGCGGCATTTCCGAACAAGATTTGTGGTTGAACCGCCTTCTGGCAAGTCAATTAGAAAATGCTACAATATTGGTGGAATTGCGTGAGCGTATCACCGCAGCCATAGCCGACGTGGACCCTGACATGCTAGGAAAAGTTGTGGCAGGAACTTGATTATAGACTAGATGTGTGTCGTGTAACACGTGGATCACACAGAGAACATTTATAATATGCCAGGAAATACATTTTTAGTTTTTCAATCTGTGTGTGTAATATCAGTCATTTACGTATCATTACAATGAAATAAATATACACTGAAATCGGGAACATCATTTTGACTTACACTGTATGTGCTAACACATGGAAATAAAAAGTCATTGAGGCCTCATCCTATTCTTGAGGGGAAAACATCAAAATGTTAAGAAATGTCAATGTAAATTATCACACTTCCTTCCCTATCAGAAGGAAGAACAGACCTCTCTCCTCCCCTTCTATGTTCCAAATGGAACAGTTCCTGTCTTCAAAAGTATTGGAAGAGTTTCAGTTTTTCTTTCTTTGATGAGCAGCGTAGTGGTAATGCCACCTCTTTGTAATCAAAGGGCTCCGGGTTTAATGCAAGGTGGAGGTACAAGTTGTTTGGATTCCACTTTAAACTGCAAGTCCACAGTCCTGAAAAGCATTGATGTGCATAAAGTGGGTCTAAAAATAAAACTCTACCGAACTCTACATGCAGTGACATACCAAGGACTTTCGTTAGCCATCCTTTTGCCACCATTTCCTGTTTAGACATTCTTTTTACTGGGCCAAAGAGGAACTATGATTCCCTCCACCAGGAATGTCCATCCCCCTCAAGGTCCTGAACGCAGTCTCCCAAATAAAGAATTTCAAGGCACCAAGCATAAGGATAATAGTCCAAAATTCATAACTAAATTCGATAATCATAACCCTTCAATATTATTTTGATAAATATAGTAACTGATTTTAATTTGGATGCAATAGCCTGTCAAGTGGTCAATAGTTATATCTTAAAATGTATATTTTCGACACGCAGAAAGCTAGTACATTGATTTCTTAAATAATTTGAAATGTCAGAAAATAAATTATGTGTATGCAGTGTTTTTGGTAGGGGAATATATGTTAAAAAGCCCACAACTGAATGATAAGGTAGAAAAATCTAACTGGGCACACCACTTGCATACGCATGATTTTTCGTTTCGGGGGCGGCCGGAATTGTAAAGGTGGATATTACATAGCTGCTTCACTGTGTTCTGGGAGAAGACGGGGTATAAAATATTTCATAAATATTATTTTTTTGCCTTAAATTTTTAAAGTTGTTCAAAGACAAATATCGGGGGGTCGTTTTAAGGGAAGTTTGCTTTTATCATTTTGCCCTTTCCAGAGTTTTTAGTGCTTTCATTTTAAAAAAATAATTTTCACAGAATTTCAGAATTTCAATTTTTCTCAAAAATTCATAGGTAATTGTGGAGCTGCAGAACCATCATCTCCCCCAACCCATACCCTGTGTACACCAGTGGGGAAAACCAAATATTCATGCTGCAGTAGTCTTAACCAGAACTTGTTTGTTCCTATGACTGATTCAATTATCGTTTCATACACAGAGAGAGATAGTGAAAATAGTATTTGTTGCCTCCTGCAACAAATTCTCCTCTTAGGCTTAGAGTATTTTAAAATAAAAAAATTCTGGATTGTATCTCACGTGTAAAATTCACTTTCTGCGACAAGTTTGATATGCACATCTTACATTACATATTTTCCTGTTGTATAGGCTTCTTTACAATGCGTTGGTATGTATTATATTTAGTACAATTATGACAGCACACGGAACAGACAATACAGTAGTATTTTTAATAGAACTACTTCGTTGAAATGGTGCACCTGCTGGAAGAAATCGCACGGGCCAAGTCCTGTGAATAGGCTGGATGGGGAATAAATTCGAAGCAAAATTAGTGCAATTTTGCCTTTGAGACGCTCGATTTGTGGGATGGCGCGTTTTCCTGTTGCAAAAGCAGTTTTTGAGCTTTTTGGAAAGTGATTCACCTAATGAACTGCGGCATCATCTCCTAAATTTACTAAAATATTCAATCAACACCAAGAATATTGGTCGTGTCTGGCAATGTAGTAGCCGACCTTCGTGGCGGTGTGATTAGCACAGCGCGCTACGACACCAAAGACCAGGGGTTTGAATTTCGGGCTGGGGTTGAGTGTTATTTGTGAGTTTTTCTTCATCAATTTTATCAATTTTTATATCTATTTATTTGCATACTTACAAGAATATTACATTCATTTAATTTTGCGTCAATACTTTCAAAGGATACCGTGCTATTTACTCTTTCCCAAATTATTCTCCACTTGCTCATGGGCGCCAAAAACGAAAAGGGTGCATCACTAAGAAATGGGGTGGAAAAGTGGTTCAATATCATGTAAATGGTAAGACCAGAACTACAATAATCTTTTCGTATATAATATCACATAATGTGAACCGTAAAAATTGTACCTTTTTTATTTTTTTATTTTTTTTTCTATAGTGGTGACTTCCAGCGCTCTATGCCCCTTTTCTTCAATCCGCTGTTGTACACTGTGCAATGCACTGCAAGCGAATCGAGCAAGAAAATAATTAGGGCATTAATTAAGAAACCGGCAATAATATTAATTTAATAAGGAGTAAATATTTTCACACGGTCCCGCGACCTTTACTCCTTCCAAATTGTTCTCTTCTGGCTTCTTCAGCACCCACTTTGTTGTCTCTGAGCTCATGGCGCCCCCGTACCTGATGCTGTGTCAAACCATCTCACTCACCTTCATTATCCTAAAGTGGCAGAAAAGTAACGTAAAATAAGGAATAGTTACCCGTGGATTTCTTATTTAGTAGTCGGTGCTCTATTTTACTTCACTACATTTTCATGCATCAGATGTTTTATTTAGGAGAGAAGGAAGAGAGGCGGATGGCTATGACACCCACCGCAATGCCGCTTAGCGAATAATACAGAGTAAAATCCACTTTATACCATACTATCATCAAATGGTATGGTGTCTAAATAATGATCATCATACGAATTTTATGCCAAAGCGCTAAATATTGATTGCCCCCCTCCCCGAACTTCAAAGTTCGATCCCCCTTACTATGGAAATTCTGTGCCAATCTAAAACTTAACATTACTATCCAATGTATGCCCTCGAAGCAACGTTGGAAGCCAACTCCAATTTAACCTGACTGGTAACCCGAGAACACTTGTTCGAATTGTGTACTTGTTTAAATATTTAAAAAATATGTAGGGTACGTACATGTATTCCATTCAGACTTTTGTTATATTAGGATATTCCAGTTAACGATTTCCTTGCTTATTTTGTTCAAGGAGTCTTGAAGAAAATTGTCAACGGGGGAGGAAGGGGGGCTGGAATTAATGGGAAACCAGAAAGCAGCAAGAGCGAAACACACCAATCAGAAAACATAAACAGAAGCCTGTTAGAATAACGAAAGAATAGGAAACAGAAAATATAGCTGGGAAAGTCTATTATAAACGCAGAGTATGTACACTGAAACAGAAAGAGCTTTCAACAAACGCGGAATATGAGGATAAAGTGGACTTAAAACATACATCTCAGAACTGAAAATCTGCGTTTTACACGTAGGTAATATATCAATTAGTTATGATTGTTGACTACAAAAGTTAAGTGTAAGGCTCAGTCTGTAAAATACTATATATGTAATGTAAATATAAGAAACACTATTCTGAAACATATAATGCCTAAAATTATTTTCTAAAAAATATGTTTGGATGCCGCAGGAGCGACTACCACTGTGAAATGCTGTGTGATTTGTTGTTCACACAAAAAGTTATTGAGCACCATTGAAATTACTTGCTCATACTGTAGTAATGATATGTCAGGGATATGCTATGCTGCGTCAGTCTGGGCGCATCTCACAGCGCAAAAACAAATCAGAGATAGACTCAGATCTGTACAACGGAATGTACTGTTAAGGATCTTCGGAGCGTTTAGTACAACATCCAAGACTTTGATAATAGCTGTTGTTGAAGTTCGACAAAGTACCGCTTGTTACTGGTGGAAAAAGGGACTGAAAGAAGGAAGACCAGATACTTGCAACTCCTGTTCCTTTGGGAGGCTTAAGGTCTAAGGGCTTATATTACTCAATAAAATTACTAGATAATATCATATATTACAAGTTAGTATTTTATTATATTTTTCATTATAAATTTCCGTAAGATTTTCAAGCTGAAAATCAGCACCAACCAAATCCTTAACATATACAAGTCTATTTAGAAATTTTGGAAACACTGGTCAAACATATAGTATAATAATCCTCATGATAATATTTAATTCGGCTTCCCCGATGGCCCAGTGGTAGGGTTGTTCCCTTGTAATCAAGAAGTCCCTGGTTCGATACCCGGTGGAGGCATACATTGGTGCAGATCATAGTTATAAACTGTAGGTTTAATCCCGATTAGCCTTACTGTGCATAAAGTGGACTTAAACCATCAAATCAACCAAATCGACCTCTACGTACACTGTACACACACACACAACAGGTGTGTTTGTGCTTGCCATTAACTTCATTCCTACTTGATACTTCCTACCCTCACATCAGGTTAGCGTAAGGAAATCATTGACCCTGACGTAATCAATCCCAAACACTCCTATCAAAATGAGAGCGCTTACATCATAGGTGGCACGTAAGCAGTTTACACGTTTCCCTGCACCACCCACGCGACCCTCAATCTGTCGACCTTGAGTTTATTTGTCGACATCAAGTGACCCAGCAACGAAAGATTTAGCGCGAACTCAGCTCACGTGTCGCCACTTCCATTCCGATGCAGTGGCGCGACCACAGGGGGTGGGGGAGGGGCAGGGGAGGCATTGCCCCCCAACCTTGGACGGAAATGAGTTCTTGGGGGACAGGGGGGGGGAACATTGACGGCTAAGTGTACCTGCAATTACCGCCCACAACTTGAAATTTTATGCAAATAAAAATACTTTTCGCAAAATGTTCTTGATCGCTCGCTCGCATTACCTGCTTTTCTTAGTCTTATCTTTTCTTAGTCTTCAGTACCGTAGCTAGGGGCGGAGGGAGTCTGCCCTGGGCGCCGAACGACTTGAAGGAAAATAAGTTGTAAAATTGATTGATTGGGTTGTGGTTTTACGTCCATTTTACGAACAGAAATGCTAATCGGGACTGAACCTGCAGTTTAAAGTTGGATCCGAACAGCTGTGCCATGTGCCTCCAGCGGATATCGAACCCGGGACCCCCTGATCACATGGCAACGATGTTATCATTATACCATCGAGGTGCAGGGGCGGCGCCAAAAATTTTCGACCGGGTGGGCAGAAGCTGTATATTCATAAATTCGGGTGGGCAGTATAAATCTAAGACCTTATATGAGTTTTACATGCACTCATGCTCGTCCACCCCCTCCAACATATACTGGGTGTCCTAAAACAACTTCAACAACGGTTGGATGCTGGTATATATAAAAAAAAAACAAGAAACTTTTCCTCATACTCATAACCTCGAAAGTGCTTAGTTTCTGATCTATGAGCGCTGAAAATCGAATCTGTATGTACAGTCACGGACACTTATGGGTTATAACAATCCCATTAACTTTCAATGCAATCATTACAACCCAGAAGTGTCCATGACTGTACGTATACAACCCAACTCACCAAACGATCGCTCTGACGTAACAGGAACGCGTAACAAGATTGCCACTTGAATTGAAAACAACAAACTTAGGAGTCTTATCTGGCAAAATACAAAAGAATAATTATACTTGCGATGTTGTAAGCATAGGTGCGCGCAGAATAATTTATTTGGGGGTCCCTTAAGAGAAGTTTCAGTTACCTATCTGGACATGGCTAGCCTATAGTCGTAACTTCATGTTATTTTCACAGAAACTATTAAGTATAAGAACATGAAATTTTAACAATATAGAATGAGCATTTGTTATCACTTTAGGACAGGTTTTAGTATCACCGTGTCGATATTTTAAGTAATGAAAGTAAACAATTGAAAATGATAAATACAAGGCTATATCTCTACGGGTACTATCAGCTGAATCACTCTCACGAAGTACATTTGTAGGTTCAGTTTTACCATGTTTTCTAATGCACATTAGCCTACTTCATAAAATATATTACTGTACCTGGTCACTCGATAGTTAATGCCATGTGTTACATGTCATTTTAAACCGTAGCATTCAGATGTAAGCAAAAATCTGAAAATTGATATTGAATGAGAAGTGAGAGAGCATTCATGAAAATCTTTGAACATGAAATTCTTATTGGAAATATTAGAAGGTTGCATTAACAGACAAGTCGGTCCTCGGGAAAAGAATATTTACGGTCCGATATGTGAAGGGGCTCTGCGATTTATCAAGAAAAAAATAATTTATTTACGACGTGATTACTGATTACTATAGTAAAGGAATATCACATTGTTTTGTGGAGAGAGAGAGAGAGAGAGAGAGAGAGAGAGAGAGAGAGAGAGCTGGTCATCTCAAATGAAACGAAATTCCTTATTTTTTACCACTGATATTATTTTCATTATTTTAATGGTAGTTCAACATATTTTCTTAATTTTTAGAAGACGTTTGGGGTAGCCAGGTACCATTGGCACCTCCGTGTGCACACCTGCCTGTAAGAAGTATCTATAGCATTTACAAACTGGCCAAGACATAGAATTACCAACAGATACGGACTGAAATTCAAGACGCTTCATTCTAAAATGTCCCCATCGTGTTTCGAGTGTCGTGCAGTACCAATAATCGTGAATCGCGAGATACACTTACGACATGTTGATGAAATCGACGAACTGAGAAATGCAAACATAGTGTGTTCTCCACCTTGTTTTGTTTCACACGCAGACTGCAAACCCCCTTACTAAAAATAATGAATGGTAAAATATCTTGCAATAAAATGAAAAATATCGTTTAAACATTAATTAATTCGCAGATTAAAACTAATACATAATAACTGAAATCAATCCGATCTGTATAAGGGTGTCACTACTTGACGTGTGCATTCCGAGCGCCCAATACAGCTCAGCGTTTGGCATAAGTATGAATAATGTCTTATTAGCAAAATTTATAAAAAAGCAAGAACCCGGGTATAGATCAAATTATTAGTTCATTCTGCATAATATTTACCTATGCTAAAGAAGAACATTTTGGCAAAATATCACCGAAATGTAATAAATAAATAAATAAATAAAATTGTATGTATTATGTTATGAAGCACAAAGTTCTAAAATTGTGTCCCTATTCTATGTTAGTTAACCACAAGAAAAATCACATGCTTACGTAACTGATAGGGAAAATGTATCTTGTAAGAAGATTTTTTGCCTCCCTGATGGCATAGTGGTAAAGTCGTCGCCTTGTGATCAAGCGGTCTCGGGTTCAATAACCGGTGGAGGCAGATAGTGATTCGGACCCCACTTTAAACTGTAGGTCCAGTCCCGATTAGCCTATCTGTGCATAAAGTGGACTTAAAAGAACAACTCATTTAAGAAGATTCCTAATACGGTTGCTAACTCATCAAGTCATTACTAATTCTGCAGCTATTTTTCAAACCTACAGAGCTGTTTTATCAAAATCTATTTTTGTGATTGCTTCTTATTAGTAGAATGAATATAAAATTATTATTATCTATTTTGGATACGATATCGAAATTAGAAATTACAGGTATATAAAATCGTGATGATGAAAGGGACATATCAAATTACCTCTGTCTTAGTATTTCAATATAGACCTAACTAAACAACTTTGTGTGTTGCAGGAGGAAGCAACGCGAAGAAGAGGTTTTTATTTGTTTAACAGCTCACCTTAATCATACCCAGGCCGGAAGCCCGGAGTTGACAACATCAAGCAACTCCACTCCACCCCTTCTACACTCAGTTTCAGTTACAACTTTTTGGCCAAGTTATGGCAGACAGTTAATTATATTTCTATATTTTTGCCACATTTCAAGTATCTATTTCTTTTCATTATGTGGCACATTTTCAAAGCAATTTGATTCATCATCCCTGTGAAGGTCAGAAGCTGCAGCCCTCAGGCCAATAATCTTGTTCTAATCTTGATCATATTCTGCACAATCTTGCTCCTCTCATAAAGCCTCCTAAGCCTACTGGCTGCTTAAGCATACAAGTGGGCATTAGATCACATTTTTTGTTTCAAAAGATTTGGAAATTCCTTTCGCTTTCCAATGATAAAATTAAGGAAGTTGAAAGAAAAGCTTAAATTAATCCCATTCAACTTATTATTTACTCTGACTTTTGTAAACCTATTCACGAAATCAGTGTTTCGGCAAAGCTTTTTATTGAATGATAATATGTGAACTTGTCTGTAATGTAAATAATATTCACAAGTAAAATATACATGGAGTGAACACCATAATAAACTTATTTATGAGACCTTTCGCATTCTCCCAAGATTATATATTTATTGAATTTGATTGGGTTGGCACAGCAATTTTTGGGTAGGCAATTGTCCATCCGTGCCCACCCCTGTCGCCGTCCCTGTCGGGGAGGCACAATAGTTGTAAGAGAGAGAATGCATTGGCGTCTCGTGAAATTGTTTGAGCCCTATTAAACCAATATTGATTTCAGCCTGCAAAAAAATGAATCCAAAAATGTTCTTGTTTGCTTTGCTCGCAATATATCATTGATTTCTGTAATGCATTGTAAAT
>NW_028143730.1:0-51651 GCF_977018435.1 Lepisma saccharinum
GAAAGAATTTAACGGTACTGGTACGAGGGTCACTATTTATATTTTGAGCCTAACAATGAAAAACAGGAATTTGGCATTGAAAACTGATTTATTGTTTTTCGAAGTATTCTCCTTTATGGTCAATACACTTTTGCATTCGTTCGAACCATTTGTCCAAGTAGTTTTTTTAATCTTCTTGAGACACCTCAATAATATGGTTTTTTAACGCATCAACGGCGTCTTCCGCCGACGAAAATCGTTGTCCACGCAATTTATTCTTGACATTCGGGAACAAGAAGAAGTCATTGGGTGCCAAATCAGGACTGTACGGCGGATGACCCATCAATTCGATTTTTTGACTGTTCATAAAGTCGGTTGTTAGACGAGATGTGTGACAGCTGGCATTGTCTTGATGAAGAATGATCCGACGGCGTTTGTTTGTTTTCCGTATTTGACCGAAGACCTCTGGCAAACAAATTGTTGTGTACCATTCAGAGTTGACCGTTCTACGTTCCTCTAAAGGCACAGTTGACACATGACCAGTTTTCCCGAAAAAACAGGCGACCATTTGTTTCGATGTGCTTCGAGCGCGAACAACTTTTGTTGGATTGGGTTCATCTTGAAACACCCATACAGTCGACTGCTGTTTACGTTCCGGCTCATATGCATATATCCATGATTCGTCACCTGTTACAATCTTATATACTGTACGTCTTTTGAAGCACCACGATTGTATTTATTGAGCATTTGTTTGCACCAATTGACGCGAGCGTCTTTTTGAGTTTTTGTAATTGTGTGGGATCCAACGAGAACATACCTTTCTCACAGCTAAATGATAATGTAATGTTTTATATATGCTGGTGGAACTAATGCCTATGGTTGCCTCAATCTCACAGTATTATGGTTGCCTCAATCTCACAGTATGTCACATGACGAGCTTGCAGTATTAGGTGTTGCACAGCATCAATGTTTTCTTGAACAACAATTGATTTTGGACGACCTTCGCGAATCTCGTCGGTGAGCGAATGGCGGCCACGATTAAATTCGTTATACCAGCGTTTCACAGTGGCAAAGGATGGGGCTTCATCGCCAAATGTGGAAGTAAGTTGATTGATGCACTCTTGTCTTGATAATCCACGTCGAAAATCGTAAAAAAATCATCGCACGAAAATGTTCACGAGTTAATTCCATTTTATTGTTGTCGCGCAATCTCCAAGGCAGCATAAACAACACAAATCAAGCTATTGACAAAACATTTGAAGTACGTTATGGTCAATAATGCCAGACGATTCCGTGCAAACGTCAAATCGCGCCTAACTTCAATCAGTGTTGCCAAGGCTCAAAATATAAATAGTGGCCCTCGTATGAGCAAAACTGAAGAAGACGAGAGCTAGCAAGTGCGCATATGAATGGAAAACAATGTAATTGTTTCCACGTGATTTCTTTCATCTCAGTTACTAATAATTTAAAAATGGAAGTAAAAATATTTCCGGATAGAATTCGCTTACTTACGATTATTCAGCATTTCTGAAATTTTGAGAAAAGTAATATATTTTGGTAAGTGCTATTCGTTTAAGATGTATGAGAACTAATTTTATTGAAATGACAAATGTAACAGATTTCGCAATTGTTATTGATACAACAGTGAATTACAACACTCAGGTGACAAACGAACAAATCAGGAAGACCCTAGCCATAATTCTCGCTTGTTTATGTAATCGTCTCAGAAAGAACTTAACGGGTAAGTTTAAAATGCCATTCTCACCTTCATTGATAACGTAAAATTATAGGCTACTAGATTATAATTTTTAACATTTTCTGGTTCATAAACACTTGAAATTGTACAACAATTTTATTTCTCTAACACGCCCTTTATCCGCAACAGACCTACCTTGTTAGAAATATTCTACGTAATCTCTCTCTCTCTCTCTTTCTATAAAGTTATACAGTTTCTAGAACCCCTCTCCAATGGATATTCCTTAAGTCGCAGTAGCTCAGTCGTCCTCCGTGGCAGAGTGGTTAGCACAACACACGAGGTCCCGAATTCTAGTTCGGTTCGGACATTGATGTTTGTGTCTGTCCCAAAGAGAATACAGAAAACAGAGAAAATTGCCATGCGTGAAAATTGAGAAAATGTGAATAACTAGGGATACTACCGCATAGGGGTATTCCTAAAAAAAAGAAGTCATTAGGGTTCCTGACTACCATGCGAGAGATCCGGGTTCGATCCTCGATAGGGGATATCTGGGATTGTGTCCACCAGTTGAAGTGGCTCCGGCGCCCACCCAGCGTCATATAAAGTACCTGGAGGAATCTCTGGGGGGTAAAGGCAGCCAGGGGTGTATCTTGTCGCACAATTACCATCACCCCCACCTTAGGCCATGATCAAGAAAGTGTGGGGCCCTAACTCCACACACCTCCATACGCTACATGGCGTGGCGCAAAGCACAGGGGAGCACTTTATTTTGTAATAAATACAAATATACGAAGACTTATATTATGTACCAGTAACATAAGTAAAATACCTACATGTTAGTCTTCACAAAATATTTTTTTTACAATTAATGATCGATTTGCGTAATTTCGTTGCAAGAAAGTTTCAGCAGAAAGTAACTGTTAACTGTAACTGTTACTTTTTTAAGCAAGTAACTGTTAACTAGTTATCTTTTTAAAAGTAACGTTCCGAACACTGCAAAATGCTACATGGAAGTCGAAATGAATCAAGCTTTCATTAAAAAAAAAAAACACTTCTGGGAAAACGAAGTTTACTTTGTACAGAAACAGAATTTGTAAAGAAATATTAAATACATGGAAAGAACTTTTTCATTCGAATGCTTAAAATCAACGGGTATAAAGTAGGCTTCGTTTGGCGCTTAGCAATAACATGGTCGCTAACTAAGATATTTTTATCATGAAATCGCATTTCCATTAGCAACAAGCAGCCTCTTCGTTGAAAAGACATGCATTACTGCCATTAGGGACTTTATCGACTTATTAAGTACCTCTTTGTCTGATTGCATTTACGTATTATATCCACATTCTCACAAAAATACAAGTTCCCTTGCACACAATGTTGCCAGATACATTGAGAAAACCGGTGTGGAGAATCATGTGCAGTTGAAAATACGAGTGAAATGATGAATATTACCGTGCGTAATCTGGATATAGTTTCGGATCGTACAAAAAGTTCACAATTATACAATTGGCTGTAGCCAAGTTTAAAGGTACTAAAATAAAAGCAACAATATGGAAATGCTATCAGTGGCTGTACTAGTTGTGGATCAGCTCTCTTAAGAACTTATTCTCATCACAATTTGCTCCCGTCTTTATCTGTATTTTGCTTCTTCCATTGATTGTATTTTCTTGCATTCTTCAGTTTATGCCTTCTTACTTTCTCTTTGTTTTCTTCTTTTCCGTTATCTGTCTCACTTTATCCTCTAGCTTCTCGAGTACACACACACACACACACACACACCTATCTGTCTTCCCTACTTTTTTTTCTGTTCGTTTGTACTGGGTTCTGGATAAACTGTACATTACCGACTTCCTTGTATCTATTATTAAGACTATTCTTGATTTGAGAGAAGTTACCGAACTATACTCAAATAAATATTCTTGGAGAAACAAACTACAGTATGTAAAACGTTTTCAATTTGATCAACCTAGATCATTGTTACAAATAATTCAACTAAATATACCAATGATTCAGGATTGGAACGGATGACGACTTGTAAACTTGGCCACCACAAGCGAACTTTGACCCTCTTTAGGAACAATTTCTGCATGTGCCAATGGCCTTGAACCAAAATATGACATTCAATTCTCTCCCTTCACATTCCTAAATGAACTGAGGGCTTTGTTCCCAACACATGGTACCTGTCTCATTTTGCTGGTTATTTGACACGCGAAAATATAGTGTGGCTAGTGATGTGACGTTGACTGTTAGTTTCCACTTCCACATCGGTTGCACGCACACAATCTTCTTGTTTTCGACATTGTCGAACCGATATAATTCTCGCGTCATGCACTCAATCTGCAGGTGCGACAGATTCCTGAGCAGCCAAAGAGCATAGACGTCAATAGAGTGGTCGATGCAGTTTCCAGCACTAAGAAAATTAAACCTCAGACCAGATAAAATAAATAGGCAAAAGAACCAAAGCCCCATAGAGAGCATATAAAGTGATTGATATCAACAAAATAACGTACTTGTGTTGAACTTCTGTGGGTCGAAAGTTTATTTACAATGTTTTATGCCGGTAAATAGGATTTCATATATTAAACTTGCATATTACTTAGTTTTCTTGCTTTGTTGCCGATATTACAAGTGTTTAAAATCTCAATTTGCTTCAACAAAAGATAGTCCATTTCCAGCTTTTTCTACTCTAAGTATTATCAATACTTGCTGGTGGGCGGATAAGAATGTTTGACGATTTCATGTAGTACCAGATCCTATATGTTTGATGTAGTGAAGCTTCGGATAAAAAAAAAAACAACAGGATTCAGAGGTCAAAAGTTTTATATTTCTTTGAATCCGATCCTAAATAATCTTCAAAGAACTGGCCTCTGTCTCTCGTGAAGTTTGCATTGAAATATATAGTTCAGTGATGTAATGTGGTTCTTCTTGTTGAGCTGGAGCGATTGTGTGGTTTAACCTGCAGTGCAGGATAGTTGCGAGAAAATTCCCAGAGAATTGAAAATATTTGAACAGGAGAAGCTTTTCCTGTGAGAAATAATATGTTTTACCGCATTGACACTTTTGACAGGCTCTAAACAATTTTTTTTTAATGTATGATTCTAAAAATACTGGTGTAATAGGTAATGTGCATTTTCAAAGTATCTACTCTATGATTTCTTTCTATTCAATAATGTTCAGAAATCTAAATAAAGTTGAAATCGTATACCAGTATCATTGGCTTAAGTTTCAATATTCTTATATTCACAATATATCATTCTGTGCGAAAGGATCACGCAGTAAACTACATATAATTCATTTCACAGAGGGGCTAAATGAGTTGCGATAAAAACTCTTTTCTCTTGTACAAAAAGCAATGATCGGCATACAGCACATACATTTGTAACTGTGATATAAATCACAATTCCGAGCTTGAAACAATAATATGTATATTTCGTTTCTAGTTTTCATGGAAACACATATTAGATTCGAAGTTTCCTCCCAGAGTGAATTATTTCATATACTGCACATTATATTCAGCAAATATTACTTTTCTGAAACAGAAAATATGAGTCAGCAAAGGAATATTTGTTCACTATAAATCAATAATGACAACAGTTAGCGCTCAAGCGCCGATATTGTAATTGAAAAAGTATGAAAATAAAAGTTAATAATACAAGAGCCCTACTTATTTCATTATTTTGATTAATTTACACAAGAAAATTTGATTGATTTTTATTTAGCGTGGCGTTTCTGATGATTTTGACTAATCGCGAAGACGCTTGAACAAATGAAAAAAATAAGCCTTAATATTTTACACAAAAAAATCAGACAAAACTTGTTTCAGGCAATATAATTCACTATCGTTTATTTTTAATTTTCACACATCCTAATTTTTCAGTAAATATCCCAGTTCGAAATGCGGCAAATGGAAAAAATGTTGAATTTTCGAACACACGATGTTGCCTGACTTGCCCGTTATGTACACATCTTGATTGCAAGCATTTAACAAAGTGATTGATGTTGTTTGTAATCCAGCAGCCCTAATTCCTGAACAAAAAATCCTTAATACTGATTGACTCATTGATAATCCGACATCAGTACGTCAGCATGCCAGCGAGCTTTCCCCCAGCACAACGTGAATGGATTATTTTGTTTGCTTTGGCACGAACACATTGAACAAAACGCCTGGCAACTCTGCGCCGCGCGCCAGGCTCTGGCAAGCTGTTCGAGTTCCATTAACTGAATGATTACTATGATGTCTGGCCGTGGTCAGGTTCCACTTAGTTCCTGCACGCCATACATAGCTTTTTTAACGCAACGCCACACTCCCCCAACGATTATTTTTACCTCCCCCGCACACTTCCTTTTCGGCACCGGCTGTAAGTGACGTGACTGGAAAAATAGCCAACAAAGTAATGCACATTTCACGCAGACACATGTGGGAAAAAAAAGAAAACAATTGGTAATCTGCGTCTGTCAGTTATCTGGGCAAGTTAAGACACGAAGCACGATAGGATTAACTCAAGTCTCTCAACGATAGAGGGAGAAATAGTCAACAAAAAGGTGGGAAACTTGCTTGTGGACCTCAGGCAAGATTCCGTACGATAATTGTAGTAGGCCAGAATTGTGCAAGGGGAACGCACTAAAAATTACTGTCAGGCACCATCATGAATACAAATGTTTGGTGTATAACACTGAAACGAAAGGATAATGGCACATAGTGAAGAATAATGCACACAGATTGTTATGATTATGGCGAGACTGAAAACTGCTGCTCGGCTTCTTGCACAGCTTTTGGGAGGTCATCAGTTTACAGATCTTAGGCACAGAATTGCAGTGAGCAATGCATAAAATTTGCATGGTGCTAACAACTGTGGTTGTCGGTTAACTTCCTGTACGTTGAAATAAAAATCCATCACTATAACTTGACAAGTTTAAAAACAAGACGCTGCAAATAGCTGTTGCGCATCTCGCACCACATTTCCCCACTCCATTCTCAGCAACGACGTTCGTTCGCAGTGTTGCAACCAGGAGGGAGCGGAATGGTCTGAGGATTCTCAACGAAATTTGTATTCGCTTTTTCCTGGGCTGTTTTCTACCTGTCGGAGTACAGAAATTCAGCTCACCTTTCGCCAACGACTCTTTCCTTTTAAAACTTGGCCTCCCCGATGGCGCAGTGGTAGCGTCGTGGCCTTGTAATCAAGGGGTCCCGCGTTCGATTCCCGGTGGAGGCACATAGTGGTTCGGATCCCACTTTAAATTGTACGTCCAGTCCCGATTAGCCTTACTGTGCATAAAGTGGACTTAAAACAACAAATCAATCCAATTCATTTACTTGAGAAATCATCCATTTAGATACTCCCGTGCCGGCGCTTGTGGACTCGACAACATTATACTTAAGTTTATGTAACTCCTTCTCATTTCGCAAATATGTTGCAACATTGTAAACAATTTATCTGGCCTGTCCTCTAAGGGGTTTTCCAGAGCAGATTGTGGATTTCGTTGGAACCGGCATGATTTGATTTCTGCATTTCAAAAATATGCAGCCAAGAGTGAAGAGCAAGAACATTTCAATGCTTTAAAAAATAACACAGGCAAGCGTGTTATCAGATTGCCTTCTCGTAGTGATTGTTGTACGCTAAACAAAAGAACTCCCATCCCAGTCGGGTCTAAAAAACAACAGGCCACTGCTCGATGTCGCATTCAGGAAATGAAGTCATTCGCCCAGAAGTTTCTCTTCGTTATAAACTTTAACGCGCATGCGTAATACTACAGTTTACGATTGGCGCACCGCACGCATTTTCAAAGACAGGATTAAATCAAATGAACCACTGATAAACTGATATGAGCCGGCACCGTCAATCCACACAGTAAAAACAGTTTGTCATATTTGCTTTAGCTTAATTTTGCTGAGTTGGCACCACTCGTACTCTCAAGGTCAGACCAGTACGTAGAAGAGTGGTGGGGAGGATGACGTAATAGGAAGTGCTCCGCAGCGATCTGCGCATATCGGGACCGAACTTGTCAGGCTATTATAACAAAACAGTAACTGATTTGGCACTGAATTGTGGCCCTGAATATGTGCGCTATTGTACAATAGATTCAGATCTCATACTGTATTGGTTCTGTACGAGGTGTATTCTCCGTTATGTCAGGCTACAGTAACCTGCAATTCTTTAAAATAAAGCACAATAGCAGACACTGTTATAGGTTGACCATTTCTCCTTAACTGCATACAGTCTTTGCCCTAAGCTTTGCATCATGATGAATCATTATACGAGGGCTGGAAAATTAAGTCATGGTAACTATACTTTTCTCAAAGTTAACGGTGGTACCTAAATATGATCGTGTCTCAAAGAAGGTACACGTTACTAAATGGCATTGTGATTAACGGATATTGTACAGAGGGCAGTGGTAATTCATTGAGTCAACCGTCGCCACACGGCGTGAACAGCGTTCGTGTAACAAAATAGCAGTTCTTCGGGGTAGAAATGTCAAGAGAATAGAATGCCACACTGAGCTGGTGGAAACTGTGGTGAATAGTGTCCTACCATAGTATGCGCCTCTTTTGTTCCTGTAATCCAAGGTAATCTTTCTGAACTGTAAACACATGTGGCATCTTCAAGGATGTTTTCCTCACTTCCCTATCCTACACCTCCTCACGATCTGCATTGTTCATACATTCCACAGTACATACATTGTTACCTTCCATTTGTATATTTTCGATTTCCTGCCGGTTCTGCATTCTCGCGAAAAAAAAGTTGCCATGACTTGTGCCTCAAGCCTCGTATATCATAACTGGTCTCAACCACTACCCTTCGATTACAGAACACTCTCGTCCGCAGTGTTCTTGTACATGACCAAATTCATATTACTCCTGCTTCACTGCACGTTCAGTTGCGCCAATGATATCAAACATCAAAATCTACTTATCTCTGGTACAGTAAGGAAAACATGCATTATAGATAGCATAATACGACACTGATTATAACATTCTGTATGTAGACAGATTACACATTCATTTAAATCCTGTTATTTTCGCTGCATATTTTCAGTCATTTCGTTACACCACCAAATCATTTTCTGAACATGTTTGAAGCTTCAAAAGGGCTGAATATGTGAACAGAAGGAATAACCTGGTACTGTTCGAGACATTTTAAATTGCTCATTAGTTTTCTCTGGCCTACATTGTATACGAAGACTGTGTGAACTAAATATGTTCCCATACAAACAGAAAGATTGCGCGGAAACAGCTCTTGTAGACAGATGTATAGCATACGGTTCATCGCTAACCATTCCAAGTTTCGACATTCTAACATGTTCAACCGTTGCCATTTTTAACTCGTGCACAGAATCAACAATAAAATATGAGTGCTGTCAACCCAAAATAAGCTAAAAGGAAAAAGAAACTCGCTTCTTTCATTACGCGCTGATAGTAAAATTACACCATACGCGAGGCCCCATATTAACATAATAAGAGACGAGCACCGTATTCAGACTGTTACGGCTTCGACGTTGCAATGTAATTTAGCACTTCGATACGTTGATTGAGGCTGGAACCTGTGTTCAAATGTTCCGCAGATCAAAAGGATAAAGAGTGCTGGCCAAAGACCCTTCTGACTTAACAATCCAAGTAAAAAAAAGAAAGGATCTCTGCCTCGAAGGAGAAAAAAGAAGAGAAAGAAAATTCACTTCAAGGAGTAGCCTGTGCTCATTAATGTGAACGGAACTCCCTGCACGCTACTTTCATTTGCAATCACAGCTCACTGACTGCAAAATGTAATCTTTCTTTGTATCACTCGCAGCGTATGGGTGATTGCTATTTCATAAACTGTCTGTCTATTCATCTCGACGAACAATTCAACTCCCCCCCCCCCCCCCGATGTAGTTTAAGAAGAACTGCAATGAATATATTATTAATTTAAAATTACGTAAGAAGTGCTATGCGACCCAACATACAATAAGTTGCTGATTTGTTAAGACAATTTAAACATTCGCATTCAAATTGAGCATACAATACTACTAATGATTGTTACCATTAAAGTAGCATAATTTGTGTGTTCTCAATTTCGTAGATATTGCCACAACAACTATAAAAATACGTTTTTATTAGTGTAAGCCAACATATGAGTGGTGCAAATTCGCCACGCCCATTTTTGACTGTACAGCGAAAAATATTGTTGTTAAAATATCACAAAATTTCTATCTAATTTTTGCCAAGTCAATTTAAAATAATATTAGTATAAGTAAATATGATTTATTTAGTGGATTAACCTACCATCTGATGAGATGGCAGGTCAGGAATCTCGAGTTTTCCATCTAGTATATTAGTAATTCGGGATTTTCGTGTGATAATTAAGAAACTACTATTCAAAATGACAATCCCTAACAGACAGTGGCGGCGATTAGAAGGGTAAGGGGGCAGTTGCCTATTTCTCGTCCCGTACCATGGCCTCTTAATGCTAAGCCTCTTCTATCAAGAGAAAGAAAATTCTTCATATAACACAAATTCACAGATATGATTTGTTTATGAGGTTATTAGAAAATAACTTGTTTCCCGCAATATTCGATGAACTAGGTTAGGTGACCTCATGTAAAGGTATCGAAGTTAGAAATTATATGTTTAATTTGATACTGCGTTCTATGAGCTCGTGGCTACTGTATTTGATTTATGCATAACGGATGATGGCAGTTAAATGTAATGGCTACATACTCGCATATGTGAAATTCTTCATTTTCTTGATTCAGTTCTACTCTTGTCAACTTCTTGTTCACTCGATCTATAAAGTAAATTGGTATTCTCTGTTGTGGACCAGGCTATTACTTCTAAAGAGGATATATGAATCTGATGATTATGAACACATTGCAGAAGATTGAGCATATAATGTGCATGCGCCACATGACTAGTTCGATCAAGGCGGCTTGGAAAAGCTGAGCATCTAGCTCGTCTGGTTGACAAACATTTTGGAAGCAACATTTTACCGAATATAACGAAACTGCTTCTGGTACGTTTGGGTAGATTGGGTAGGTTTACGACATCTCAGCGTGTTTAAGCTAAGAAACCTTGTTCTCGCTTGTTTAAGCACTCGGGCTGAGGAGCTTGCAATAAATGTTCTTGTTCTTATCAACAAGAGCTAAGCTATATTGAGCCATCCCTAAAAACATGATTCATAGAGCAGTGTTGCAATCTCACTATTTTAGTATTTGCTACCCAGTGTTGCTATCTCAGTATTTTATAATCCCAATTTATAACTTTAGCATTTCTTTCTCGATTCACATTATGTGCTGTTCCTAACCCTGCACCATGATTACAGAAAAAGAGCGAAAAGGCCAACATGATAAAAATAAACAAAGTGCCTGTTAGAAGCAAGTGATTGAACACCAATCAATGAACCTCCATAGATAAATGTGACTAATTCGAAGCATTATAGCATAGCGAATGTATAGTATTTTCTTTGCAGATGCTTTATTACGAAGTGTGTTGGTAATTTCTGCATTTTTCTATCCTCTTGAATATATAAACCTGAAGATACGGTACACATTGAATCGAGGAGGGGGTACGGATGTGATTGGTGTTCTAAAGTGCTCTACAACTATTTGACGTAAGGTCTGTTGCATAATTGAAGAAAAAAAACTTATTGTTCATTACTACAACTGAAGATAGGAAACAATTCTCTAAAAATGATTTTTTTGTAATATTTCCTTCAAAATTACCTTCAACATTAGCTATGTGTTTGCGAAATGCTATTGAACAATCTCTGATAATGAAAACATGTGTGGCTGTTGTATGATCTATAAACATTTACATTGATATGCCAATATTGGCTGTAATCATCTCTGCATCACATGTCAATGTGTTACTTATTTGTCGACATTACATGCATCAAAAAGTTTTCGCGATACCCGGAAAGTAATTGTGAATTAAATTTGTCTGTTATTCAACGGTCACTCTTGTAATACTGAATATTTGGGCCTGGGCAATCCAACAAAGTTACGCTGTATTGCTCGGTTGCGGAAAATCAGGGGCTGAAGGACTAATCTGGTATATCATTTACGGAACTGTTGTCTGCACTTTGATTTCCTGATTAACTTCTAAGAGTTTAACTAGTAATAAACACAATTTTGCAACTTTCATAAACAAAATCTCAGGGTGTTTCTATTGCATCAAACTGAACATGGAGGTTATGCCTCACTATGCACAGCTACATTGAACAACATATGCCGCCTTCTCAGCTGTCCGCAGAAATAGCTAGGCAAAACTTGGCACTCGATTTGCCACAGCAAAAGACTATCCATTTCAGGCATTCCGCCGTTCTATCTACGTCACTGTTTGTTCCTGTGTACGAGGAGTGTTTGTTTATGGCTCGTGTACGTTTTCGCTTTCTAACCAGTCTTCTTCTTGTTCCACTCACTGACAATCTATATTCCGTTGCAGACGGTTCATTGCTTTATTCAGCGCACTTGCTTTCTGTTGGAAGAAGGTCCCGTTGTCTGTTGGAAGGGAAGGAGGTCCGTTTGGAAGGAACGAAGGCGGTCCCGTTGCCTGTTGGAGGGAACGAAGGCGATCCCGTTGCCTGTTGGAGGGAACGAAGGCGGTCCCGTTGCCTGTTGGAGGGAACGAAGGCGGTCCCGTTGCCTGTTGGAGGGAACGAAATTGGTCCCGTTGCCTGTTGGAGGGAACGAAGGCGGTGCCGTTGCCTGTTGGAGGGAACTAAGGAGGTGCCGTTGCCTGTTGGAGGGAACGAAGGAGGTGCCGTTGCCTGTTGGAGGGAACGAAGGAGGTGCCGTTGCCTGTTGGAGGGAACGAAGGAGGTGCCGTTGCCTGTTGGATGGAACGAAGGTGGTGCCGTTGCCTGTTGGGGGAACGAAGGTGGTACCGTTGCCTGTTGGAGGGAACGAAGGTGGTGCCGTTGCCTGTTGGAGGGAACGAAGGAGGTGCCGTTGCCTGTTGGAGGGAACGAAGGCAGTCCCGTTTCCTGTTGGAGGGAACGAAGCCGGTCCCGTTGCCTGTTGAGGGGAACGAAGGAGGTGCCGTTGCCTGTTGGAGGGAACGAAGGAGGTGCCGTTGCCTGTTGGAGGGAACGAAGGCGGTCCGGTTGCCTGTTGGGGGGAACGAAGGAGGTGCCGTTGCCTGTTGGAGGGAACGAAGGCGGTCCGGTTGCTTGTTGGGGGGAACGAAGGAGGTGCCGTTGCCTATTGGAGGGAACGAAGGCGGTCCCGTTTCCTGTTGGAGGGAACGAAGGCGGTCCCGTTGCCTGTTGGAGGGAACGAAGGCGGTCCCGTTGCCTGTTGGAGGGAACGAAGGAGGTGCCGTTGCCTGTTGGAGGGAACGAAGGAGGTGCCGTTGCCTGTTGGAGGGAACGAAGGCGGTCCCGTTGCCTGTTGGAGGGAACGAAGGTGGTGCCGTTGCCTGTTGGAGGGAACGAAGGAGGTGCCGTTGCCTGTTGGAGGGAACGAAGGAGGTGCCGTTGCCTGTTGGAGGGAACGAAGGAGGTGCCGTTGCCTGTTGGAGGGAACGAAGGAGGTGCCGTTGCCTGTTGGAGGGAACGAAGGAGGTGCCGCTGCCTGTTGGAGGGAACGAAGGAGGTGCCGTTGCCTGTTGGAGGGAACGAAGGTGGTACCGTTGCCTGTTGGAGGGAACGAAGGTGGTGCCGTTGCCTGTTGGAGGGAACGAAGGTGGTGCCGTTGCCTGTTGGAGGGAACGAAGGAGGTGCCGTTGCCTGTTGGAGGGAACGAAGGAGGTCCCGTTTCCTGTTGGAGGGAACGAAGCCGGTCCCGTTGCCTGTTGAGGGGAACGAAGGAGGTGCCGTTGCCTGTTGGAGGGAACGAAGGAGGTGCCGTTGCCTGTTGGAGGGAACGAAGGCGGTCCGGTTGCCTGTTGGGGGGAACGAAGGAGGTGCCGTTGCCTGTTGGAGGGAACGAAGGCGGTCCAGTTGCTTGTTGGGGGGAACGAAGGAGGTGCCGTTGCCTATTGGAGGGAACGAAGGCGGTCCCGTTTCCTGTTGGAGGGAACGAAGGCGGTCCCGTTGCCTGTTGGAGGGAACGAAGGCGGTCCCGTTGCCTGTTGGAGGGAACGAAGGAGGTGCCGTTGCCTGTTGGGAGGGAACGAAGGCAGCCCCGTTGCCTGTTGGAGGGAACGAAGTAGGTGCCGTTGCCTGTTGGAGGGAACGAAGGCGGTCCCGTTGCCTGTTGCAGGGAACGAAGGAGGTGCCGTTGCCTGTTGGAGGGAACGAAGGCGGTCCCGTTGCCTGTTGGAGGGAACGAAGGAGGTGCCGTTGCCTGTTGGAGGGAACGAAGGAGGTGCCGTTGCCTGTTGGAGGGAACGAAGGAGGTGCCGTTGCCTGTTGGAGGGAACGAAGGAGGTGCCGTTGCCTGTTGGAGGGAACGAAGGTGGTCCCGTTGCCTGTTGGAGGGAACGAAGGAGGTGCCGTTGCCTGTTGGAGGGAACGAAGGCGGTCCCGTTGCCTGTTGGAGGGAACGAAGGAGGTGCCGTTGCCTGTTGGAGGGAACGAAGGAGGTGCCGTTGCCTGTTGGAGGGAACGAAGGAGGTGCCGTTGCCTGTTGGAGAGTACGAAAGAGGTCCCGTTGCCTGTTGGAGGGAACGAAGGAGGTGCCGTTGCCTGTTGGAGGGAACGAAGGAGGTGCCGTTGCCTGTTGGAGGGAACGAAGGAGGTGCCGTTGCCTGTTGGAGGGAACGAAGGTGGTACCGTTGCCTGTTGGAGGGAACGAAGGTGGTGCCGTTGCCTGTTGGAGGGAACGAAGGAGGTGCCGTTGCCTGTTGGAGGGAACGAAGGCGGTCCCGTTTCCTGTTGGAGGGAACGAAGCCGGTCCCGTTGCCTGTTGAGGGGAACGAAGGAGGTGCCGTTGCCTGTTGGAGGGAACGAAGGAGGTGCCGTTGCCTGTTGGAGGGAACGAAGGCGGTCCGGTTGCCTGTTGGGGGGAACGAAGGAGGTGCCGTTGCCTGTTGGAGGGAACGAAGGCGGTCCGGTTGCTTGTTGGGGGGAACGAAGGAGGTGCCGTTGCCTATTGGAGGGAACGAAGGCGGTCCCGTTTCCTGTTGGAGGGAACGAAGGCGGTCCCGTTGCCTGTTGGAGGGAACGAAGGCGGTCCCGTTGCCTGTTGGAGGGAACGAAGGAGGTGCCGTTGCCTGTTGGAGGGAACGAAGGCGGTCCCGTTGCCTGTTGGAGGGAACGAAGGAGGTGCCGTTGCCTGTTGGGAGGGAACGAAGGCAGCCCCGTTGCCTGTTGGAGGGAACGAAGGAGGTGCCGTTGCCTGTTGGAGGGAACGAAGGCGGTCCCGTTGCCTGTTGGAGGGAACGAAGGAGGTGCCGTTGCCTGTTGGAGGGAACGAAGGCGGTCCCGTTGCCTGTTGGAGGAAACGAAGGAGGTGCCGTTGCCTGTTGGAGGGAACGAAGGAGGTGCCGTTGCCTGTTGGAGGGAACGAAGGAGGTGCCGTTGCCTGTTGGAGGGAACGAAGGTGGTCCCGTTGCCTGTTGGAGGGAACGAAGGTGGTCCCGTTGCCTGTTGGAGGGAACGAAGGAGGTGCCGTTGCCTGTTGGAGGGAACGAAGGCGGTCCCGTTGCCTGTTGGAGGGAACGAAGGAGGTGCCGTTGCCTGTTGGAGGGAACGAAGGAGGTGCCGTTGCCTGTTGGAGGGAACGAAGGAGGTGCCGTTGCCTGTTGGAGAGAACGAAAGAGGTCCCGTTGCCTGTTGGAGGGAACGAAGGAGGTGCCGTTGCCTGTTGGGAGGGAACGAAGGCGGTCCCGTTGCCTGTTGGAGGGAACGAAGGTGGTCCCGTTGCCTGTTGGAGGGAACGAAGGAGGTGCCGTTGCCTGTTGGAGGGAACGAAGGAGGTGCCGTTGCCTGTTGGGAGGGAACGAAGGCGGTCCCGTTGCCTGTTGGAGGGAACGAAGGTGGTCCCGTTGCCTGTTGGAAGGAAGGAAGGCGGTCCCGTTGTCTGTTGGAATGAAGTCCCGTTTTCGAGGGAAGAACCATTTTTTTAAATTTGTCAAGTGTCTAAGGGTATGGTCTTTTCTCGGCAGAATTAGTTTTTGGTTTGGTTTGATTTGGTGTTTTAAGTCCACTTTGTGCACAGTAAGGCTAATCAGGACTGAACCTACAGTTTAAAGTGATCCGAACCACTATGTGCTTCCACCGGGTATCGAACCCGGGACCCCTTGATTACAAGGCAACGACGCTACCACTGCGCCATCGGGGAGGCACTAATGCGTTGTTTTCTCTGTTACTACTGAATGCAATACACACATAAACAAGACGCATTGTATCTTTTTTATTGCCAATATTCAAGATAACGCGAAAGCGCTGTGACGTTTCCAACACGTCCAACACCCCCTGGTGTTCACTTTTCAAGGGACATTGAAAAACGCGAGGGCGGAAAAAAGCTGATGATGCAATCGAGACGGCTGTCACCGCCAGACTGCTCGCAATCGACGCCTATCCGAATCAAATATGCTCCTGGTGACCACGAGGTAGGAGGGAGGGGACTGCAGTCTAAATTTTCCACGAGACCGACTCCGAAGATATGGTCGGCGGTGGTGATGGCAAGAGGGGAAATTTCCTTGGCGTAAAAACTTGAAGAAAAATGAACTGCGAGAAGCTTTCAAGGGTAAGTATTTTTCTGTTATTGTACGTCGCCTTTCTATCTCCTGGGAGGGTGAATTGACGATGGTGATTGGACATACACAATGAGGCAATGCACGCTCCTAGGCAGTGATAAGCAACTTACTTAACACGAGAATCCGCGCATCGCCTTCACAACTCCCTACCTCAAGCGCGAGGCGCAGCATAACAGATTGTTCTATCTTACAATACTACAAACTCATAACATAAAATAACACAAGAAAAACTGATAATTTATATGACACATCAATGTTAATTAGCGATAGTAAACTAAAGTTCAGGTTGGCAACAATTAAAAATGCCAACGTGGAAGTTTTTTACATCGCCAAAAACACGTACCACTCCTAACAAACAGCCAATAGGAAAAATATTTTACTGAAAACTAGGGAGAAATACTTTGCTATGATATTCCACTATTAAACTATATAGAAATAACTAAACTGATTTTATCAAATAATTCATGTTTGCCCTTGCACCTAAAAATGATTAAATAAACATTTAGTTCATAACGAAGACAAATTACTTCAAACTTGTACATTGTTGAACAAAAATCGATATTAAGAAGAAATGTATTTAACTTGTGCTTAAGCAACAAAATTTGCGTGAAAGATAGTAATAATCCTAGGCATTTTGGATTTGAAAAACAATGAAAACGTTGCATTGGGATAATCATTAGCCTATAAATTCTGATTAAATGTTGCAAAAATACGCGAATAATATTATAACATAAGATAAAACATAAATATATACATGAATTATGAAAACAATTAAGTACAAATAATTTAATCCAAGTTCTTAACTTGAAAGTATACGATTAACATAAATGCCAATATACGACTGAAATCTGCCTAACATGGCGGTCGTTACAACTGGGAGGAAGGTTTTCGTAATCTACAAGTAGTTTGTTATTGTGTTCATCAAAAGAACTTGAAAATATTGTAGAATGATGTTCAGAAAGGATCTCTTATAAAAAGCTGCCGGTACGACGTACTAGGAGAAAAAAGCGCTACTACTACTACTACTACTAATAATAATAATAAAAAATTTGACTGTGAGTTAGTATATTTCAGCCCAACATTCGCACCCCTAGATATCAAGACCATCGGTCCTCTCTCGATGCAAAGGGATTTTTTCGTTTGCAATGTTGGAAAATTCAAGCCTGGCCTAGAACCATCATTGAGTTTCTGCCAACCGGACTCTAGTGACATGTCCGAGCATTCTTCTCTGGGTCCTCTCGGTTTTTAATCTTGGTCTGCGACAGGCAGAGGCGCGTGAGAGAACTGAAAATTACGTAACATTCGATAAAATACGATTTCCATTTTATCCCCTTGTATTTGTCGTTCGCGGGAACCAAGTTTGGTGGAAATTCGTATCTCGCGACGTGAGACTGGTTTTCACAAGAGGGCAGTGCTGGAAGCGGAAATAAACATATACATTGTAGGCAAATTATCCTGGCTGGGGGAAAAGGATGCTGTATGATAATTTTCTCTTTAATTAACGTAACGAGAAAGTCGCCAGTTTAGTAGTTTCCGCTGCGGGCGTCCTTCCTTCACTGAAACTTGACTCAAACTCGCAGAGTATTTGTACGGTTCCGAGTATAGGATAGTTTATTATTTCAGCCACACAGACTCGTACTTTCATATAACGCCAACTGTGTTTACCTGGTTTCCAGAATGTTACAACTATGTTCACTTCCACTGACACGTCAGAATAGTTCTCGCTGCCAACGCTGGGCTCGGAAAAGGCCAACTAGGTCACCGGATTTAAATCCAGTTTTTTTCTTACATGGTGGATGCATTATTTAATGGATGTCAGTGTGCATACACTGATAAGAATTCACTTTTGGTGTATCAAAATACATAATGGGTATTTTAGCATTCTGCTGTAATTTGTGAATATTTTTTAAAGAAAACCCTGGTAAGATGATGCTTAATATTGGTGTGGCATACTCACAGACTAATATTAATCATCAAATATTTAAACAACTTTTCATAGTTACAATTTTCAGCATCGGTATCTGTGGGTTTCGGTATCTGTTGAAAGTGATATCGACTAAGCCCCATTAAAACGTAACATAATGAACAATGAAAAATACTGTGAGTTGCCAGAGTGAGTTCTTTTTATATTTACTTTATCACCTAATTCACTGCTAATATTGTTCCATTGTATATGATTTTATTCCTATTGTATTTTATTGTACTATCTTGTATAATTTCTTTGTAATCTTGAATTTTATTTTAATTTTTATATTAATCTGTTCCATTGTACAGGCCAAGAGAAATGAAACTAGCTGGAAAGTACGATTTCAAACGCGAGAGGGGGAATAAGGTATAACACACCAAACCACCCTATGGCATTTTGCTTGTATGGGAGGCTTGTTGTGTTTATTACTGCTTGCTGTGTTGTTTTTGTGATGTCTCTTACAATTCGTAACAAATTGTTTCGAAGTGGAACAAAGAAAACTGTCGTTTTGGTCCCTGTTGCACATTTTACAAAACGCCCTCGATATAATACACAATGCCACAAACCATTCAGTTACTACATTTTCTTTATTACATTCATAATACTATGTGTAATAACTGTAATACTATTATTAGTGAATACTATCCTGATTACTGACTGCTGTGTACATTTGTGCTAATTATAATATTTACTAAGGAGATCAATTTAATTCAATAATAAAAAAAAGTTACTGTTTACAAACAAGTTTATCGTTAATATGACGTGATGAATACTTTCCTGATATATTGTGTGCTTATATACGCGGGTCACTATTTATATTTTGAGCCTTGGCAACACTGATTGAAGTTAGGCGCGATTTGACGTTTGATCGGAATCGTCTGGCATTATTGACCATAACGTACTTCAAATGTTTTGTCAATAGCTTGATTTGTGTTATTTATGTTGCCTTGGAGATTGCACAACAACAATAAAATGGAATTAACTCGTGAACATTTTCGTGCGATGATTTTTTACGATTTTCGACGTGGATTATCAAGACAAGAGTGCATCGCTCAACTTACTTCCACATTTGGCGATGAAGCCCCATCCTTTGCCACTGTGAAACGCTGGTATAACGAATTTAATCGTGGCCGCCATTCGCTCACCGACGAGATTCGCGAAGATCGTCCAAAATCAGTTGTTGTTCAAGAAAACATTGATGCTGTGAAAAACCTGATACTGCAAGATCGTCATGTGACATACTGTGAGATTGAGGCAACCATAGGCATTAGTTCCACCAGCATATATGAAATATTACATGATCATTTAGCTGTGAGAAAGGTATGTTCTCGTTGGATCCCACACAATTTGACAAAAACTCAAAAAGACGCTCGCGTCAATTGGTGCAAACAAATGCTCAATAAATACAATCGTGGTGCTTCAAAAGACGTATATAAGATTGTAACAGGTGACGAATCGTGGATATATGCATATGAGCCGGAACGTAAACAGCAGTCGACTGTATGGGTGTTTCAAGATGAACCCAATCCAACAAAAGTTGTTCGCGCTCGAAGCACATCGAAACAAATGGTAGCCTGTTTTTTTGGGAAAACTGGTCACGTGGCAACTGTGCCTTTAGAGGAACGTAGAACGGTCAACTCTGAATGGTACACAACAATTTGTTTGCCAGAGGTCTTCGGTCAAATACGGAAAACAAACAAACACCGTCGGATCATTCTTCATCAAGACAATGCCAGCTGTCACACATATCGCCTAACAACTGACTTTATGAACAGTCAAAAAATCGAATTGATGGGTCATCCGCCGTACAGTCCTGATTTGGCAAACAATGACTTTTTTTTTGTTCCCGAATGTCAAGAATAAATTGCGTGGACAACGATTTTCGTCGGCGGAAGACGCCGTTGATGCGTTCAAAAACCATATTATGGAGGTGTCTCAAGAATATTGGAAAAACTGCTTTGCCAAATGGTTCGAACGAATGCAAAAGTGTATTGACCATAAAGGAGAATACTTCGAAAAACAATAAAGCAGTTTTCAATGCCAAATTCCTGTTTTTTCATTGTTAGGCTCAAAATATAAATAGTGACCCTCGTAGTACACCGGTGTCCAAAATTATGGTGACAAAGGGAAAAAGTGGGGAAAGTCGCAAATACGTGCATGAAAATGGACAACACTATCGGGAAATATGCAACACGTCGCAACACTTCTATCGAAACACTCCAGGGAAGGATAGTGCGTGACGTCATTGCACAATTGTGGAAAGGGAACAGCTGCGCCGCAGGTGAGAAATTTGCAGACGGCAGAAACCTCGTCAGTAGACAGCTGTAGGTGGGCAAACGAGCATGATGGCTCATCACCAACGTCTGGCCGATGAAATGCGATGGCGAGCAATCGGTCGAATGGAAGCAGGACAGTCACAGGCCGACGTGGCAGGGTGGTTGAATGTGTCACGCCAAGTGGTCTCCAGAATGTGGAACCAGTTCCAGAGGACAGGAACCATAACAAGACGACCAGGGCAAGGGAGGCCACGACGGACAACACCAGCCGATGACCGTTATTTGACAATTACGGCCCGTCGCTATAGAAACAGGACTGCAACTCAGCTCTCCCAGGACCTGTGTGCTGCGACTGGAGCCTCAATGTCGCGTCCAACTGTGTACAGACGACTCAATGCGGCAGGACTCTTTGCAAGACGACCAGTGGTGTGCATCCCCCTCACCCCCTATCACCGACGCGAGCGATACATGTGATGTCGCGAACACGGACAATGGACCCAAGAACAGTGGTCATCTGTGCTCTTCACAGATGAATCGCGCTTCAGTCTCCACAGTGACTCGCGGCGAATGTGTGCATGGCGAGAGCCTGGGACGCGTCTTCATCGATCTCGCATCCACGAGGTTGACCAATACCGCGGTGTTGGCATCATGGTCTGGGGAGGGATAATGAGTGGTGAACGTACGCCCCTGTATGTGCTAAACCCCGGCACACTCACTGCCCAGAGGTACAGGGATGACATTCTGGAACCAATAGTGCGACTTTTCCGAGGGGCTGTTGGCTCAGAATTCTTGTTCATGGACGATAATGCCCGTCAACATCGTGCTCAACTTGTGGATGAGTTCCTGGAAGGTGAGGATATTCGACGGATTCCATGGCCCGCACGTTCACCCGACCTAAATCCGATCGAACATGTGTGGGATGCATTGGGGAGGCGGCTTGCAGCACGTCCTATCCCTCCACAAACCCTCAACGAGCTTCGATGTGGTCTCTTGGAAGAATGGGATGCCTTGCCCCAGGAACTTATTGACACCCTCATGAACAGCATGGGAAACCGTTGTGCGGCATGTATTGCTGTTCGAGGTGACCATATTCCTTATTAAGGGGCAGTGCCTTGTCACCAGAATGTCCAGGATGGAATTAAATCGTTGTATTCCTTTGTATGAGTTTTGTACCCAATCCAGTAATACAGGTTTCTTCCTTAAATGCTCTTCTTTTCTGTTCATTTGGTGCATCCTCTCTCTTCTTTGTTTTCTGTCTCCTCTATCACCCACAACCCCGTTCAATACATCATTTTGTTGTTCTCTTGCATTTTTCATTTGTCACCTTAATTTTGGACACGAGTGTATATTGATGGCTATTTTTTTCATTCTGTACCCTTACAAAATTCGTAAACATCTCTACGTATTTTAGCGGCGATGTTTCTACGTTTTAAACTTCATTGTTGTTTTCACAGCAGACCATTTTCACGGAACCCCCTTCCTGACCCAAGTGCCGTCACCCCTAGTTTGCCAATGAACACGTCCAGTTGGCGCATGCGCACTTCCGTCCAAAGTCTCAGCTAAGGCAGCCAGAGAGTATGGGATTTTATTCCTATTGTACTTTATTGTTTAATTTCTTTGTAATGTTGAATTTTATTTTAATTTTTATTTTAATCTGTTCCATTGTATGGGATTTTATTCCTATTGTATTTTATTATTTAATTTCTTTGTAATCTTGAATTTTATTTTAATCTGTTCTATTGTATGGGATTTTATCCTTATTGTATTTTATTGTACTTTCTTGTATAATTTCTTTGTAATTTTATTTTATTTTATTTTACTTTAATCTTTTTGGGGCTAGGTGGTAGACCAGCAACAGCTGGACCTCGCCCAGCAATAAAGTCAATTCAATTCAATTAAAAACGGGGCTGTTGACCGATCGTACCTCCTCGAAAATTCCAACGTTTTTCTTTCCAATTTGCACATTTCGATGTTTTAGGTGGGTGAAAGTGATTTTAACATGCCGAGACCACAAATAAGAGATATTTATTCTCGAAATGTGACAACGGCAACAATTCTTGGCACCCCGGACCACTTTCGCCACTTATTTGAAGAAATGTTCGTCATACAGGCAAGAAATCAACGGTGGATATAGAAGTACAGCGAGTAATTACTATCACCATGAAAATAATTGGATTTTTTACAAATAACATCTGCAACACTTCATACATTTCTTGTTCTTGGCAACTCACGAATGTACACGCAGGCTCTCCATTGTAGAAATCGTAAATTTCAAATATTGTAGACCAACGTGACATGTTTGGTAGCACACTTTCCACTCGCGACGTTCACTTTAACGATATTTATACTAAGAGAACCTAACCTAACAACGTATAGGCATTGCTCGTGTGCGTGACATGATAAATCATACCACATAAAATCGCCAATTACCGCATTTCCGCGCGCTCAAAACAAGAAGAAACGTTCATATGAATAACAATCTTTCCAACCCACCAAACATTTTAAAGTTAGTCACAATCACATTAAATCATATTTTCATTACAAACAATTGGATTACTTGTTAACGTTATTAAAATTTTTGAGGGTGTGAATTTCAATACGTTTGGAGAGTTGGCAACACTGAAGCAAGATAAATGAAAGCTACCGGAAGATGGATAGCTCCCGGTAAATGAGACTCTCCACAAACCCTTAGTGTGCGTGGTTAGACATTACGAGATAATCCAGCACACAGCCTGACTGTTTCACAAAGGATAGAGGAGCACACATGACACACGACTCGCACAAAAGCAATTTAAAATCACGCGAGCACGCTGTTCCTGCCTTACGAATGGGACGTGTCACACAAACAGAAGCGATATAAAAGGTCCTTCCAAATCGTACAACTGCATCAAATGGCAAGGATCCAATAGGATTGTATATTCCCTTTGCGAGTCGTTCAGATGAACGATGTCCGTAGATCGGTATGCCGCAGTGTTCACGAATGGAAATGCAATGAAACCGGCATCAGTGACTTAGAGGTCAGTGTACCATACTGATAATGCGGGCGTCATGAGTTCGAATTTTGTTAAGGCTTCATGGGTTTATACAGGGCGTTTCATACCGGTCCGGGATTTGAAGTTTCACTGGATGCGGGGGGCTGGCAAATTTTTGCAAATGATTTCTCCAGCCGTCACCATGTTAAACCATAGGAGGATCCCCCGGCTCAAATTCCTCATTTCAAGTGCTGCGATCGTAGGCAGGGAGAACAGAAGATGTGTGTTTTTTCGGAACACTATTTCTTGGAAGGCACTTGACGCATTTGATTCAACTTTGTGGTAAACTGACGATGAATCAGTGAATATTTTACTAGTACTATATTTTAAAAGGTATTCCCTGTCAAGTATTTCAATATTTGAATAAACGTATAGAGATTTATTTATTGATTCATTGATTTGTTGTTTTAAGGGGAGGAAATACAGTTACGCACTAATTGTGCATTTACACCCGAATGGGTGTAAATACGATAAGAATTTTCGGAATCCCATGTATTCTTTATGGGACTTTTCTGCTGGTGCTATCTATCTTCAAACTGTCCTCTTCCCGTAGATATCATTTTCTATTCCATCCGAAGTTTTATATTCCCAAGAGAACAAATCAAATAATACTCCCATAAAACCAATGCATTTCTCCTTGCCTCCTACGGACATCCTGACAGTGTTGCAAAACCTGATGCGCATAAAAGAGCTACATTTAATCTTATATGGAGTTAAAACTGACTTTCAAGGAGCTAGATTTACGAAGGCTGGATAAAGTGCTTCCTAGGGAAATGTTAATTGTCAAAAGGGTGGGGCGCTGCTGTTACCGTTAATTTCTAAAGTGATGACAATTTATTTTTAGTTTTCACCATATAGATCCGGCGACATCACCCATTTCAATAATCGACCGATGGTCGTATGAAATCGAAAATAAAGGATTCCCTGATAACACACATGAAACACTCAGATCTACCTCCAAGAGAGATAAGTTGGCAACACTGGCACAGTAAAGCTAATCGGGAATGGACCTATAGTTTAAAGTGAGATCCGAACCACCTAAGTTAATGTATAAATTATAACATTGATATTGAAAAATAGCAAAATGCATGTAAAATATTCTGCTAAAATCGTGATTTATAAGTTCTACAACTTCAGCTGTCTACCGACAGATGACTCTGAACCAGTAGCGGCTGTTGACTATTCGCTCACTCGCACGTGTACACCCAAATAAATGTGCAATGTAATTCATTTTTATTATATTTATTCATTGAACTCAATTTCTTCAAACCAACAAATGTTCCTGGGCCACATTACCTTCCATTTACTTCCTTACGTCAGCTTTTTTATCTGAGTAAGTCGCGTCGGATGGGCGGCATGAACACAATTGGGAAGTGAACACAGCTGCACAACGCAATGGCGCTGTCTTCGACGGCGGGTAGAGGAAGCAGAAAGGCTGTTATGGCTTGGATCAAGGGCTTTTGGACTCGCTTCGTACAAAAAATTGTGACATAGTAGCAACGGACATGCGCTGTTCCCTCTTCGTCACGTAGTGTTGTAATCTTTCCACTCCTTGCCGTATGACGACGGAGTCGAGAACAACCCATGCATTATTGCAAATTGAGGGATTTTTTTCTCAGCAAGGGAAATTTTGATCTCTCTCACCTCACGCGGTTCTGAGCAAAGCATTGAAATACCAATGAGTGGAGGGCGGGAAAGGAAGGGGGAAGGACGTGGCAAGGCCAGATGCGATCAGTGGAATACGTTGATACATGTGCTGCGAAAATAGGTTTATAAAATGTCAGCGGATTGAATTAAAAACATTCACAATGTCGTAGGAATTGATGCATTTAAACGCTTTGACTTGCATTTGAAAGTTCAACGAAAATTTCAAAGAGTTTAAACTTGTATTTTGTAACGACCCTGCGCGGTCGCAATATTGTATTTTGTTAAGAAGGTTTGGATAAAGAGTGCATGCTAAAAGTCCCTGCGAAGCGTACACTTCTAGTTTAAATGTGTTAACGGATCCACCTCTACGTTTATTAGCTTCGACCCTGCGTGATCGTTATATTCGGTGAATGTTATCATTTATTGTCATTTATACTGTTCAATTCGTTAAAGAGTTCTGCGAGGCTCAACATCAATTGTATTGTCTGAATGCACACAGTTTTAGTTTAAATTGACACGTGCAACTAGTGATTTTTCCACTAGTGTTTTCTTAATGTCACTTCTTGGATGTTTCTCAGTACGAAGGTTGCAATATGTAAAAAAATGAGTTAGCAACGCGTACTTGTAGTTAAAATTTTCACCACCAATGCGCCCCCCCCCCCCCCCCGAGTATAAAGCCAGCGCAGCGAGGCCCGGAGCTCAGTTGGCTCCCTGATGTCAACAGGCAAACATCCAGGGTTAACTGGCCTCTCAGCCTGAGGACTAGAAGCCATCCCAGGAGGATGATGAAGAAGAGCCTAGCAGCAACATACCTACCTGGTCCGCTTGCTTCTGCTGATAGGTGCCCAGGTTCTACCTGCCCGGCTTGTCTAGGAGCACCCGGACCATCCTTTCTAACCTGCCGTCCCTTCATAGGAGACACCGGTTGGCTTGCCAATTCCCAGCTAACGCCGGGGGTGTCGCGGCATCCTTTAATCCTTTTACCCTGCGCCCGTTATTCGGGAGTACCGATTGGTTTCGGCCAATTCCCGGCTGTGGTTGGGGCACTACGCACAACCTACTCTCTTTTACAGGGAAACCCGTGACGTCAGCGGCGACCAAAGCCCTAAATAAAATTAGGTCCCCATACTCCCCCTGGCGCCTCACAGCGAGGAATAAATTGGATGTTCCCTGCCCCCCTTATCTTTTCGAGACCAAAGGCGGTACAGGTAAAAGAACGTGCGTGGTACAGGTAAAAGCACGTGTGTGGTACAAGTAAATGCAAGCGCGTGGTAAGGGTTTCAGGTAAAGACACGTGTGTAAGTGTGCTAACGGACACCCTTGTGTTAAGATTATAATAATCATATATATACGTATATATATAAAGCTGGTATAATATTTCCTTACACCCAGCAAGCCCTGAGATAATTCTGAGTCCATGTTCTACGGCTGACAAAAAGTTAGCGCATATGGGTAGACTGTTGCCATCCACCTAATTGCAGGGTTTAGTGTGTTGAACGCAGCCAGTGCCTGTACTCCTGCGCGTTGATGTGGTTACGTTAGTGCTGTTGTGAGCACGGGTGGACGTTGCAATTTTTGTCACAGAACAGTCGATCCAATTCTTTATTCAGTGATTACGAGAATCTGCAAATTGCACTATTATGTCACTGACTTCAGATATTTTTTGTAAAGGTGCTGGCAAGAACTAGTTGCATTTGATTAGGGTTTCGTAGATCCTCATTACAATGACTAAAGTGAATAAGTACATTAAAAATGGTAATTAAAGTGTACGATGAAATGTTTATGTGGCATTAAACTTGGGTTTCTGATGGGACATATTTACATTGAAGAAACATAATATACATTATTAAAACACAGGAATTACATAAAATTCTGGCAATATTATTATCCTTTATAAACCATAGCAGTTTATCGGTATAGTGTTGCGAGTGATTTTGTCAGGTTGTTGAATGCTGAATTTTCTACAGGTCATGAAAGAGACCAAACAACACATCTTCTCTCGTGATCGATTAAATAAATCACTAGGGTATTTTGATTTTGTACGAGGCGCATCCAGAAAGTAAGTTTCCCTATTTAAAAAAAAAAAAAAACAACAAAACAGTTTCAGGAAACCATTTATTGGCAACAGGTACAGCAAAGGTTCAGCTATTTTTCAACATAGCAACCACCAGAATTGAGACACTTGTCCTATCGTGGTATCAACTTTTGGATCCCACTGTCGTAGAACTCTGCCGCCTGTGAATGGGACCAGCGTGTGACAAGACGTCTTCAGCTCTTCATCGTTGCCAAAACGCTCACCGGAGGACAGGAATTTCTTGAGGTGCAAGAAAACGTAAAAATCGCTGGGAGCCAGATCAGGACTATAAGGTGGATGATCAAACAACTCCCAGCCAAATTCCGTCAAAACAGCTGCTGTGCACCGAGCCGTATGTGGACGAGCATTGTCATGGAGGAGCACAACACCTGCAGTAAGCATGCCACGCCTCTTGTTTTGAATGGCACGTCGCAATTTCCTTAGTGTTGCACAGTAATGGTCAGCGTTCACCGTTTCACCTCTGGGGAGGAAGTCAATGAGCAAAATGCCCTTCCTGTCCCAAAACACGGTGCACATCACTTTCTGTACCGACAGCGTCTGTTTGAATTTCTTCTTGACCGGAGATCCACTATGCCGCCAATGTATTGACTGCTGCTTGGTTTCCGGGGTGAAGTGCGAAATCCACGTCTCATCGTCCGTGACGATCCTGTCGAGGAAGGCGCTGCGTGACAATCTCATGCAACACGGATCGCGATGTCTGCGGAAAAAGGCTACTCAACTCCGTAATCGTGAAGCGACGGTTCTCTACGATGCGCTGCCGCACCAGTTCAACCAGATCATCAGTGATGAGGGACGGACGCCCACTGCGCTCTTCATCATGGACACTTTGACGACCTTCCAAAAACTGCCGACACCAGCGACGCACCATCTGCTTACTCATAATGTTCGGCCCATAGACCTCACAGAGCTGACGATGAATGTTAATTGGCGCAATGCTTTGTGCATTCAGGAACTTTATCACCGACCGAACCTCGCATGCGGCGGGAGAAGGAATACGAGTTTCCATTTCGGACCACTGCTGCCTCGCTACTGGCATGCGGCGGGAGAACGAATACGAGCTTCCACTTCGGACCACTGCTGCCTCGCTACTGGCGCCGGGCGGGATCTGTCCGCCTGGCATATGATTGATACATCTTAGCTCTGCTGCGCATGCGCAATTTACACGGCTCATTATGTTTACTTTCACGGGGAAAAAATCGGGAAACTTACTTTCTGGATGCGCCTCGTAATAAACCTCATTTTTAAAAAATTTTCATGAAATATACCTCTGCTTTCGTCCCATCATCAGGAAAAGGTGCGTCATAACTTGGATTGCAAATGCGATTAGCAGAAACGGGCAGGAATAATTGAGTGGGAATAACACTTCTTCTGGACGCGAGACCAAGGTGCACACCCATAGACCCAGACCACGAGCCGCCACTGCTCTGAACAAATTTTCCTCCAATGGGGCGCAGCAGAAAGTAACGGTCCCTTCGCAGTCGCAGTCATGAAAGTTCATCCCTTGGCAGTGTTGCCACATGAAGGGAAATTTCCCTTTTATAGGGAAATTCGAACCGAAATTTTAGCCGAAAGGGAATTTCGATGTAAAATACCACAATTTCAGGGAAATTTTAAGGTCATCTGACTACATTACTACAGTTTATGCTAATTCATATCCACATTTTTATGTTGTTTCATTTATTTCTTTTACTATTCCTACTTGTTTCCGCTTCTTTAAATTTATTGTACGTTGCTTTTATGCATCTTTGGATAAATAGTAACGATGAGGATTAACGATATTTCAATGGATTTTTGCTTAGGTGAAGGGAAAAATTGGTCCAAAAAGGGAAATTTTGCCCTTTGGAGAGGGAAATTGTGCCCTCATATTCTGGCAACACTGACCCTTGGGGTTGGCTTTGAACCATTGCCTTTGAACATTGAGACAAAGCAGTTGATTCTCTTCACCAGGCCGTTTCGTGGACTTGCCTTTTCTCGCAAATTACTACATGCCTCACATTATTAGGATACTCACGTCTATAACTGTGCAGGACAATATCCCAAACCACTGTTGCATATAATTTCCAACACCAACACGCGTGGAAGATTGATACGACCCGCCAGCACATACATTTTAACCTATCAACCCTTTAGGGCCGATAATATTTCCGTCCGTGCTCGTAATCCATTCGTCACAAAGCAGCGTGTTGCCCGCGGTCAGGTGGTCATAGAACACACAAGAGTCATCAGGTGCAGTCTGGGACGTGACGTGGTTGTGAATGCAACGAAACATTTCCGACCCCTCAAGCTGTTCTTCTACGGACCCAGCCCGTTTCGTCCACTGGCGAAACGTTTTTGAATGGAGCTTCAATGAGTTATAAATTTCCACCCTCTTGTACGCCTACTGCTTCACGGCGGGTGAAAAAAGGAAGACAAAGTGATCTTTCCGTAAGGTCAAACGCATTCATGCTTCCATGGTTCTCAGTCGGAAGAGCGCTCTAATTTACCACACGTTGATATGCGTATATCTATACTTACATTACATCATAGCAGTACCAGAATTAGATTCTTTATACATTGCTGATAAAGGTGTAGTTCGGCAGACATACTTAGTCAGTTTTCAAATATAATTTGATATTACTTCTTGTAATTAGTCGTTAATTATTTTTATAGAAAGTGTAAACTCTTCTAATTAATTTTCGAAAAGGTTACAATTGTGGTGTATAAACTACTATTCGTTAACTCTCCGTATAATTTAAGATAAACAGTGGCCAAATTGTCCTCGCTTCATGGACGAAACTTGGGGCCCAATTTTGAGATTGTAGAATCACACTTGGGGTCTAATTTTGAGGTGCAGAATCAGTTTTGAAGCTTAACTTGAGGGGGGGGGGGGAGAAACTCAAAAACGTTTTCCACCTCATAAAAATAGTGTCTAGGATTATTTGCTACAGAACTGTGACGTTTGCGATATCACAAATATTACTCTTTAATACTTTGCTCCTCAGACCCTATAAATTGTAAATTTCAATAAACCTGAAAAACTTGAAGTGAGGTGCCCCCTTGCCCCCCACCCCCTAGTTACGTTTACCCCTCGATTGATTTATTGAAATTTCGACTTCAACAGAAGCCATTTTAACCCGGCAAGAAACAGTATACTGATTTTAACCAAACATGGGATGCACAATTATTGGTCGGCAAATTGTCCACGACTTAATTAATTCATTTCTCTCTTGCATTCGGTGTGTGCTGGTCCAGTGGCTGTTGGTAGATCGTTTTGTGTTTTGTTACAAATCGTGAAATTCTCATAGCGTAAAGGAATAAGCATAGTGATGGGCAATTTGGTGGGTAAAAATTATGCATTCAACTGTACCAAGATGAACAGAACTTAGTTTCACAATAGTATTACTTATGTAGAGTGGGATCTATGAGTATTACCGTGCAAATTGTCCATCACCATGTTCGTGCACTTTATTTGACCCAATAAGAGCTTCAACTAAAAACTAAAACAAGCTGTTGACGACTTCTGCACCAGCACACATAAAAATCCATCGCTAAAAAACACACAGGATGCAAAAGAAAAAAATAATGACATTAGTGATGGACAATTCGCAAATTTTCTGTAGGTTGGTAACATAAGACGAATAAGAGCTGAATATATCAATATGGTTTGCGATGTTAAACTGATTTGGTAAACTGTGGAATGAATGCACAGTGGGATCTATGAGTATTACCGTGCAAATTGTCCATCACCATGTTCGCCTACTTTATTTGACCCAATAAGAGCTTCAAGAATTAAAGGAATGCTCAAACCAACCTGTTGACAATTTCTGCACTAGCGTACATAAATATCCATCGCTTAAAAGCACATAGGATGTAAGAGAAAAATTAATGAAAATAGTCATGGACAATTTGCACGGTAATACTCAAGGATCCCACTGTAAACTCAATGAATTTCTGTACAGGAAATCAATAGAATTTCTGACAAGTCACGTGTATTTTTTATAATGATTTTCATTCTGAGCGGACAAAGAATACTGTACATTCCTCACAAAAACTAGAAATTTTCAAAACCAAGCATTTGGAGAGGAAAGGGGGGAATGTACTGTTTTTACCGTTCCTTTACCCAGTAATAACATCGTATGAACAGGCATGCTTACATAAGTAAAAACTTAGGTCTCCCCGATGGTGTAGTGGTAACATCGTAGCTTTGTAATCAAGGGGTCCCTGGTTCGATTTCTGGTGGAGGCAAATAGCACAGTTGTTCGGATTCCACTTTAAACTGTAGGTCCAGTCCAGAGGTGACGACTTGTCAAAATTATTGGGGGGGGGGGTCTGATCACTGAATTAAATTGATGAATCACTCACTACCTCCCTTTTTTTAAGTTTTTGCCTCAATTTTCGGTATCTCGTAAAAGCCCATGAATTCCTAAAAAATATTAAAATTTTCATTTACAGTTCGAATGCAAAATGTCAATTGTTCACGGATGGATATGTCACAAGTTTCGTCAACCATAATAGCAAAATATTCCAGACTTTTAATATCTGCTACCACGGAGCGCAAAACAGATCTCCCTAATATATCAATGATCTCGTTCTGAATGTCATGTGAGAGCCATTTGTAGCCCGAACGTCCCATCCACTCTCCTAGTTCATGCATACATCGTCTCTTGAAACTCTTTTTAGTATAAATGATAACAATGCTCACAATTATATACTTAGTATATAGTAATAAGTCATGTGTTTTGCTGTCTCTGGTCATAGCCCCCCCAAAGTTGATGGTCTAGAACATTTCAAATGTGTATTTAAAGTTAAGTTCATGTTGCACAATTCAGAGTAAACTTTACAAGAGAAGCAAAATAATACATTAGATTCTCTTAAGCAAAATTATTTGAGGGGCTCTGCTCCCACATCGTTAACATTGGGGGGGGGGCTTGGGGGGCCCATGGTCCAGTCCCGATTAGCCTTTTTGTGCACAAAGTGGACATAAAAGAACTATTCAATCAATCAATTCAATCTGAAGTAAAAATAAGTGAGTGAAAGTTTGAAAGTTTTAGGTCCTGCAATTATAGACTACTTGGAATTTTGTGATACGAGTAAGTAGCCTATAGCCATTAGCCAACGTGTACTGCAACCCTTTGGCCCAGTTCTTCCCCATGCTCATAATACAACTCTACAAATACCGTGGGATATTCACTTGGCATTTATGACATGTTGAGCCTCATATTGGGAATCCCGTCGGCATTCGGATTACGACGGGGGTGTTTGACAAAATTCCGAGGGAGGGTACTTCTGCATGACCTTGTCCACCCCCTCCCCTCCATCCTCTTGATCATTAACGCGTGAAATGCTGTCCGTGACGATTTCGGCTGCAGGCGGATTTATATTACGCATGGCTTCCCTTCAAACAACTGGAAATATGAGATTATTGTTTCGGATTATTATTTGCTCTCGCAATATTGTTTGGTCGTGCTGCTCGAAAGCGTAATAAAAGCGTCGAAAGCCCTGTACACTTCTCTTCTGTCGTGTGGTCGCTAATGGCATGTTATTCTAGCTTTTTCTCTGTGCGCTAGGCTGTTTGGCGCCGCTTATATGAACCGTTCGATTGATCGGGACTTGTTTCATGCCAGGGCGTGAAATTTACGTCAATATTTACTGCCAAACCAAGAGGAGAGAAACCCGTCGATTTTCCAACCGTGCATAGCGGAGGGGCCGTGGGCGATGCAATCAGTTGCTTGCCAAGTAATCCTGCCCCTGCGTTGCCAAAATATTCCTTACTTTCAAGCGTATTTATAGTGCGGTGTACAAAAAAATTCCAAAGAGAAAATGAAAATGAGAAAAATGCAAAATGTTTGACAAGAACAACTGTACAGTAACATATAATATGCCTCGCTACTTTTATTTATTATTATTACTTTCGCCCTTTCATGTATGGACAGATTTTCGATTAGAGGAGGTTGTGCAACGAGGCCCTTTTACATATCTCAACAAGGTCATAAGTGATTGAAGTTAGGAGAACTAGCAGGACATTTCCAGTGGCAGGGTATTCACAGCCAGCCTAAAATCAAAAACATTACACCCCCTCCACCAGACCGAGGGGGCTACAAACACACAGATCAATCATTATTGATCATCGCAGAGAAGAGAACAGTGAACCTAAATGACATTGGTTAATCGAGCGACATTTTAGCCAAGAAACAAAGCTAAGATCTTCTTTTTTTCCCCTTAGAGTGCCCTTGCCAAATGTCGAAGCAAAGCAACATAACAGCGCATGTTTTATCGAGAACACGAACCTGAGAATGTGTATATTTGTATAAAATAAATATATTGAAATGTAGTGCTTTATTGTGCAGAAAAAAAAATTAAAAATTTTCCGTTTTGGGTTGGGGATTTGTGTGCTCCGTGAACCCCCTTCAGGCGACGCCTTTGGCCATTTCATCGACAGCAGCACGGCTTATCCTTCCAAGAAGCGATCGTGTTATTATATATTCTCTTTTTTCTGTGAGACACGTGAAATGCATATGTTGTAGCCTCTTTTGAGTGAATATTTGAATGAAAAACTCTCAACGTTCAAATCATTAATGCGAATATATTTCAAAGAGTGCGTCAACGACCTGATTATCGTAAGCATTTTCAACAATGAACCTCACACAGAGTACTTGTGATCCTTTCGCTCGAATTGTAACCTTGTGATCAACATACTTAGAACAACTACATAATGACACATTGAAATTATTTCGATTATGTTTAAAGCGTATCATACCCAAGGTATTGGGTAGAAGGGACAAGTGTCCTGTCATTCTTAGCATAGCAGGAAACAGAGAAAGGAATGCGGAATAAGCAATTAGGCAAACGTTAGGTTATTGACTTGAGAGACGGCTATGGAATGAGCATTGGAATCGAGAGGGAGCGAGGAGAGTTGGCGAGGATACGAGACAGAGTAAAGATCGCGAATGGTGAGAGAATGGAAGTGGGAAACGATTATTGGACATAAGGAGACTGAATTCTGACATAAAAGTCAGACATGTAACTAACAACAGAGGACAAGTGTGGAAATAACCTTCGTCTAATTGTGAGGCAAGTAATATCCTTTTCTAGACAAATCCGTATCGATTCAGTCATGGAGAGTACAGAAATCCAATTATTGTACATGTAAGTTTTTTGCCATAACTTTGAATGTAACGTCTTGCATATTTCCCAATTAGACCAAGCGAGTGATTAGCATCTGGAAGATGAATGATGAATGACTACACCACCCAACAGACGGCTCAGGGTCTTTGGTTCGAACCCAACGCAGAATTAGCATTGCGTTATGGAAGATCCCTGTATATGTTTCCGAAAGTGAGACGACAACAATACACACACACACACACACACACACACACACACACGAGAGACTTCTATTCCCAGTCGCAGCACTTTGAACCAGTGGCGCCGATTGGATTATAAAACTGGGGGGGGAGGGCAAGGACAGTTTCGTATGTTTAGCACAGCGCGGGAGTAAAACTGGCAAAAAGTGGGGGAGGGGGCAACAGACACCCTCGCCCCACTGCTTGAAACCTAAGACACATCAATTGTAGTACTCAACACTCCTAAACTACCATTTGTCTCGTAAAATGTGTGAATTTTTCCACCTGCTACATATCATATTGCTTATCATATATTTTGGCAAGCTTTTCTGGCAAACTCGTATGAAAGACTGTCTGCCACAAACTCCCATGCAAAATTCTTTGATAAACGACGTACTCGGCATAAATTAAATCACATGTTCCAATCTACGAACAGCAAAATTTTTCCCATGGTACTTTTCATATGGGAAGGGACTGGCTTGATTCCAAAATGGCTACGGCATTCTTGTACAGTACAAGAATAACCATAAATGATCTTAAAATTAGAGCTTTGAGTAAACTGGAGCTAAAGAAATTTCAGACATCTTGATTTTACGAAAGCCTTTGTCAGTGATGTAATCACAAAATTTTCAAAAAGGTATACGCAAAGTTTCGCGAATCTTAAGTGGTGGCTATATTTCGATTAACTTTGGAAAACTATATACAGGGTGGTTCATAAGTACGGAAACAGCCGTCTTAACACAGTTACGACGGTGAAACATGAATAAAACAGACCGAAACATGACACAGGGAAGGGGGGGGGGAGCACTGGATAAGGTATGTGACCAAAATGGCGGCCATCTTGTATTTCACTTCAGTATTTTAAACGGGAAGGTGGACATGTGATATATGAAAATGAGCTATAATTTCAACACTACTACTGATGATGATATAGCTACCCTTAATTGGCATTATTATTTATAATACAATAAATAAGGTATTTTTAAAATGATAAAAGTGAAACGCGTACTTTAATGATTGTATTTAAACGCAAATACTACAGTAGTATTCTATTGGCTCCAGGACAGCATGTTATTGTATTTTATTTTCTTCTTGATATTGCCTTTGTGAATTGTCGCTTTGAGTACTATTAATAACTTTAATAATACTGCTAATTACACTAAAAATGAAAAATCTTGGAAAATCCTTATATGGAACAGAAACAAATGAACATAAAAGGCAGCAATTCTATCATTTCCCGTATTCTCGTGCTTAAAACTGCAATATAACATACCTAAATAGTTGGGTTAACAATAAAAAGTGTTCGTCCGTCAGAATTTTTACATACTCTCACAAAACATATATGTATTGAAAGTATCAAATGTAGACAAACACCATTACAATAATGCGACACGATTAAAATCTATGTAAAATTTTTAACTCGGTATCTAAGTGTGTGTGTCTTAAAGGGGTGTATTTTTTATCTATTGGCAAATTGACTAATCAACACTGTTCTTGACAACGTAGGAATTGTACAAAATTAATCACTGGGTATTACACTTGAGTCATTATTTAAAAAGAAGTTGACGAGAAATGTGGTTCTCATTGAGGAAATAAACCGCTATATCATGCTAATGCATTTACAATCATTCACGATCTTCTTCTGTCAGTTTTATCAACTTCCAAACTTAATAAAATGTTACGGACTCTAAATATAGTTACCAAAACAAGCATCTGATTGTATACTCCTGTTCAAATAAAATTACACACTATAGAGATTAACAGTTGCAGTATGTACCACTTGATCCGAACAGGAGTGTACATACACTTTCGAATTCCTGCATAGCTTAGCGTAGTCTGGCTTCTCCACAGCACGGCACTCGGTAGTGGCAACGCTGTTTGGTTTCCGTTCCTGAAGTCAACGTTCGGCAAGCGCGGGAAGAACAACGAGGTTTATGAACGGAACAAATGCTTATCTAGTGCAACACTGTACCAGCTCATTCTTATATACACACAGACACGTACTACATTTCAAATGTAACGTTGCAGAAATTACAAAGCAACGGTATAATTTATGTCCAGGGCACAATAAACCATGGTGCATAGATTATTTTTCGACTCATCATACTGTACAACTGTACTCAAGATAAGATGTTGGCGAATTGCCACATGGCGGCGTTGCTGTCTGTGCACGCTGTAACTGAGTAGTAGGGTAGGTCTTGGTTCATGAAATACGAGCATAGACTCATTGCAGGTTTCCAGTTTAATATATTGTGTTAGAAAACACAGTTATTGCATTGCAATTACTGTATTTTCGAATACGTTTTTCTGGTAATTTGCAATGTAGGAAACTTAGCTGTTACGTACATTATACTAGATCGAAAGGTTCCATGTACAGTAGGATCCACTAGTATTACCCTGCAAATTGTCCATGACTATTTTCATTAATTATTCTCTTACATCGTATGCGTTTTCAAGCGATGGATTTTTATGTGTGCTGGTGCAGAAGTTGTCAACAACTTGTTTTGAGTTTTCTTTTAATTCTTGAAGCTCTTATTGGGTCAAATAAACTGCACGAACATGTTGATGGACAATTTGCACGGTAATACTAGTGGATCTAGTGTTGCCCACGAGACGAGACTTTGGCCTGTCTCGTCTCGTGGAGTCTCTTGGAAATGCTGTCTCGTCTCGAAAATATTCGTTTGTCTTATGGCACATGGTCAATCTCGTCTCGTCTCGATTTTTTAAAAGCCTGTCCCGTCTCGTCCCGTGGGCAACACTAAGTGGATCCCACTGTACTGATGGTTTACCTATCGACCTCAGTGAGCCCTTAACAACTAGAAGCCCAACACATCGAGCGACAGTAGCAGACGAAAAGAAACAAGACAAAAAACGCCCATAGAAGGGGGAAACATTCAAATAGGAGTCAAGGAGACATCACCCCCACAAAAAAAAAAAATCACTGTACCGTTGTATTGCTGGATTTATATCAGCTTTCCACCCCCTCCCCAACATCACGACTCAAATATTGTAAGGAATTACACTAATATTATGTTCTAATGTAAAAAAAATCTCCCATCGATATTAAATATGCCACTGGCAATATACATTACCTTGGACTAACCAGCATACATCCACATAAGGCATTATCATCACTTACCTATAAAGAGACGGAAAGACAATATTGAAATAAGCATTAACGAATCATAGAAACAAAATACATTTGTTTATATTGTAAAATTAAATTACAACTTTAAAAATTAGGATACCCATTTCGTACATAAAACAAAAATTCAAGATGTTCAAATCAAGGTGGACTGATTTAGATATCAGAATCACTTTTTGGTGAAAGTACTTTAATCTCTTAATGATTTAATTGTGCTTTGTAGGCTCTAAGAATTGAAAAGAAAGAAAACAAAATATATATGCACTGATCGGATGAAGCTCATTCGAAAGAAAATGTATTATGTTCACTGTAAACGCACTTACATTTCTCTAGATTTCAAATTCAATAATTTTCATGGGCAAATATAGCAAACAGCAAACATTTTGTGTTGAAAAATATACAAAATACTAATCATGTTAAATCATAAATAGTGTCATTATCATTAAACTATAAATAAACATTCGTTAACACACTCAACAAACATTTCCATAGTAGGTTCATATATACGATATCAGAAAAAGAAAAATGTGTATTTACTTACTCCCTCTGTCCCATAATTATTGTCCGGTACACCTTTGTTTGTTGTCTCATAATAATTGCCCGATATTCAAACTGATAGCCCCGAATATACGCCTCTGGCTATTATCTAGAAATTTCCGTATAATTTTTCAAAAAAATCCTGGATTGATTGCAATTACAAGTTTTCATTTTTTTGGAAATGTACCTGGGTGGATCAACAGATTGTTCTATTGTGTTATGTATAGAAATACTAGTTTTTGTACATCTCATTGAAAGCAAGGATATACAAGGCCCCAGTTCAAAAGGTTCATAGACATATATATGCAGATTGTGTGGTGAGAAAAATCCAATCAAAGGTTTAGAGCGGTGTAAACTCAGATTGCGCCACCTTTGACATATAAAGCTAAAAGATCAAAGAAACAGTTCAATGATTGTCACACTTTTAACGCTTTTACACAAAAATTGCTCATGCATATGTGATGAACCAAGAATGATATGGTTCATTTTTCATGCTCCGTTGGAAATTGCTCATCAAAAAAAAGGTGCCAGCTTTGTTTTGCGATAAAATATATGTAGCCTCGATATGGATTCATAGGTGGATAATAAATACAAACATGTCTGGATAAAACAACGATATGTAATAATTATATACGTAAAGATAAGTGCATGTTTGTGTGTATGTATAACTTTAACGATAGTTTTTCAATTTTATCATGAAATTTATTACTTTCATACTATGAAACTAATACAGTCAATGCTGAAATGTTTGTACAGAGTACTAACTTTATGCTATAACTGAAAATGTGTGCGAGATGCTCACACGAATTACGTGGACATGACCTAATTCAATAAATGTTATATTAACAAAATGTAGCAAGCTTTCCTAACATCGGCCATTCTATCTTCAACGAAATTAAAACGCGCTGTTTTAAACACATTTTTAAAAAGGTAACATACTTCCTAAACAGAGGACAAAAAAGAAGTCATATTATAGACCGTAATTGAAAGAACTGTTAATGCCTCTTATTCCATTTGTACACTTTAGGAAAGTTAAGAAGCAAACAAATGATACATATTCTGGCTTACACTCAGCGATCAATGGACTTTAAACTCAGTTTAAGTTAGTCATAAATTAACTTCTGTTCTACGTAGTTCAACATACACCAGGTTATTGATTGAATACAGCCGAGATATAGCATTTAGATATTACTGCTAGTGAATATTAATGAATATAGCTTTCTCAGGATTTTATGTTGTTTACTACATATTAATCTTTACGAAAACTTGAAATTTCCTCAAGAACCAACACCCGCCATTTTTGGGGAAGTTGTTATTGGAAAGTTATGAATACTACTTTATTTAGGCTGGTTTTGCAAAAATTCTACTCACTGGGAATCCGTTGTGTAGTTTTGTCAATGTTTGGATCTCGAGTTAGGGATGAATTAATATAAGTCTCTTTTTACGTAACTATTTCATCACTACACCTCTCCCTGTCGTTAACGTTGATATATTCAGAAAAATATATAAAAAAAACAATACCATGAAGCTATATGGATTAGGTACGTATCAATCCTTGTAACAAAAATATTACTACGTCCAACTCCTGCGGTGCGCCAGGATTGTTCATCTAGGGGTGGTGAGGGGGTGCGATTCTGAAAATAAGGAAAGCATGAAACATTTCAAAACTGCGGGGGGGGGGGGCAAGGACAGTTTACTTTCTCTTGGTAGATAAGATTTAGCATAGTGCGGGGGCAAAAATAACAAAAAGCGGGGGGGGGGGGGGCAACTGCATCCCTAATCGCCGTCACTGATTAACATAACTGATTACTGACTGAAATGAAAATATATGTGTGAAATATATAACTTTAGATTGACAGCGTCCATGATGATATGTATTAAGTTTTCTACTCCAAGAAAATGGCCATAAAGTGTAAACACTCAGATACACGTTGGAGTTTTCCGAGCACGACCTGGTGATACCTTAAAAGCAGCTGAAATTTTTGCTCCAGTGTAAGGAATAACAAGTAGGAGGAAAATGAACAGTTTATCAACAATGCAAAAAAAAAAAAAAAATCACATTAAGCTATAGGCAATTATCAAAAACCACGAACATACCACTTGAAGAAACAAAAGAAGAAAAAATTGATAACAACAATGCTGACGAGAGAAAAAAAAACGGCCGCTGATCCTTACAGAGGCTGCCGCCAGTACAGAAAAGTATCGGCACCTCTTTCAGTGCTTGCTTGTTGCATACAATAATAACGGTCTTACTTCAGTACCTATCATTCGGCGCTCAATATGGCGACATGACATAATATTACATATTAATGTTAGTGTTTTCAGTTGAACGTAGGGGGTGCTGAAGGACAGGGGCGGCGTGAAGGGGTGTTCAAAACCAATGTTGAAAACATTAACTCTTACAGTGCAAGATGTCGTAGTCACATTGGGCGCTCGAATGTTACGTATTGTAGTGAGACCGCTGTTATTGTATACAACAGCCAAGCATTGAAAGAGAAGCCCCATATATTTATTTTCCTGTACTGTCGGCAGTCTCTATAAACATCAGAGGCGGCTGTTTTTTCTTTCGTCAGTATTGAAGTTAAGAATTGTCTCTTCTTTCGTTTAATGTGGTCTGCTTGTGTTTATCGATATTAGCGAGTTCTTTTTTGGCATTGTTGTTAAACGGTTTTATTGTCCACCTGCTTGTTGTTCCTCTTTTCTCCAGTCGAACTGGAACAAAAATTTCAGGTGCTTTCAAAATATCATCAGATCCTGACGGAAAATTATTTAAAGCGAGGTGTATCCAGTGACGTGCTTGCTTCTACGCGTAAACAACGATAGTCTACATGTAGACAATTTTATACACGTACATGACGTAATCTATCAAAGGGCGCCGTGGAATTAGAAGAAAATTATACTGCGTATCAATTGCTGATGTGTGAGGAGAACTTTTCATACTCTTTCTTACAAATTCGAACAATTTCTCACCTAGGAAGAAACCTAATATAGGAAATATTCTAGTGTTTTATGGGAAAAAGATTAATTTTGCCTCACGTCCGCCATCTGTTGTTTCTTTCGCATACTATTTACGTATTTTCTTCCATAGTTGATAATAGAAGAGAAGATAAATTTTGTTGTAAATATGATCCTTTTCATTTCGTTAGGAACTACAGTAGAGCGTCGATTATCCGAAGTAATTGGGGGACATGGGTGTTCGGATAATCGAACTGTACATGTTTATTTGCCAAAAAGAAGTACTGTACAGTAAATTTATTCATAAAAACAGGCATCTCTTTAAGTATGTATTACAAAGTAACGTACAAAGGCAACTTTAGTAGGAATATATAGTATGTGGTACAGTTTATTAAACAAAAATATGTACATATTACATACGCATTTTGCATGAACAATACACACAGTACACAAAATTAACGTTTAAAAAAATCCTTTATTTTGGTCTGTCTAAGCAAGCCTACACGCTTACGAGCAGCTAAGTCACGTACTTTTTTCATTACAGATATCTGAAAGTGAGCGAGTACACAGTTCGGTTAAGCGGTCGTTCGGTTGACCGACGTTCGGATAATCGACGCTCTACTGTAATATAGTTGAAAATGTCTTTCCTTTCATGAAACTCTTGAAAATTAATTTTAATGCACTTTAGAGTGTCTACGTAGTCTATGTAAACTACAACCCAATGTAATCTACGCGTAGATTACGTGTAGATAACGCATGTAGACGTAAACTTATAGTCTACGGCACATCACTGGGTGCATCGTGACTGGTAATTTACCTGTTGGTACATTCTAGATGTTCCACGTGACATATTTAGTACAGCACCATTTCAGGCTTTGTCGAGGAGCTCACATTTTGCGAAGAAATGTTACAGTTTATTGATGGGGATAGTGCGGCAGAAGGGGATTTTAACGAAGATGAATTTGCTGTGCACTTCGCGTTTTGTCCTGACACCGCGCGGCAGACGGAAGACAGCCAGTGGCGCAACCGCACAGGGGGATGGCATTACCCCCCCCAAAAAAAACCTTGGTCGGAATTCAATTGTGTGAGGGGGGGGGCAAGGGGGCAAACACTGAAGCAAAAAAGCTAGGCTAGCAGAATCAGGACAAAATGGTACTCAAGATGGAATTAGTTTTCATGTATTTCTTTATTTTTCTTCCAGACGGCCAAGGGTATCTGCGGGGAAAGGGAGGCACAGAGGCAATTGCCATACTCGATTTCAAATTTTATGCAAATAAAAATACATTTCGTAAAATGTTTATCGTAATTTCGTGAAGTTCAGAGCCGTAGCTAGGAGGTGGCGTACAATCTAAATTATAACGTTATAAAAGAGAATGCGGGGCCCTATTAAATTATACTGTTTTCAGTTTGCAATAATTTGGATCCAAAAATTTTCTTGCGAGCGAAGCGAGCAATATTATTCTTTTCTGTGATGCGTTATAAATTATCCGAGAGAGAAGTAAAGACCAACTATGTATTACAGACTGTTACAGCTAAGCGGTTTGATCTTAAATGCATGAACAATTGTTTGGATGAGAAGGAGCGCGCACATGTGAGAGATTTATATCATTTTTGCAGTTGGTTAGTTATGAGGCGGATGAATTGATTATGAAATGCATTTAAATAAGTAATCATTTAAATAAGATGTTATATATATATATGTATTAAATAAACTTTGAATACGTACACAACACAATTTAGTGTTAACAAGTTTAATATGTATTTTCTAATTTTTATACGTTGCTCCACATGTATGTACAAGAAGAATTATATTCGTCATGCATTTTCTTCAAAAATACAGTTTGTGTGCTTATTTTCAATTATTAACTTGTGAAGTTGTGAAGAGTTGAAAAATTATTTCTAATAGTTTGTCCAACACAAATGCCTTAGCACAGATATCTGCATTTCTGGGTGATTTAGGAGGATAATAACGTCTTTGATACTACTACTACTGTTACTACTACTGCTGCTAGTACTACTACTAATAATAATCCCATTATTATTATTATTTATATTGGCATGTTTATCGTGGTACTCCCCCCCCCCCCCCGCCCGCCGCCGCAGACAAAAAATCGTGGTTGCGTCTCCTCTAAAAATGCATGCATATTTCATGCTTTCTTTATTTACAACATCGCACCCCCTACATTTTATTCCGCACTGGCGCCGCCACTGCTGAAGGGGGTGCGGAAGAAAATTAAGGGGCGCGCAAGCTACCCATCGTGCCCCCCCTGTCCAACTCGCTTAACAGAGCCACAATTCGCTACTTTATACACCATTTTTGTCCGAGGTACTTTAAACAGACATTGTTCGATTCTTATTAAGTAAATTTTTTATTACTCCCTGTAATTAGTCTTTAGTTCTTCTTAGTGAATTTGATTACTTTTCTAATTGTACAAAACGTTTAAGAGCGTATTAAAAATGTGCTGTATTAACTACATAGTATTGTTAAATTCGTTGACTGTACAGCGCTCATTACATTATTTTAGGTTAAGTTTTATGCCTCTTTGTGGCGATTAATTTACTGAGGCAAAAGAAGGGTTACAAGAATTAAAATACGAACAAATGAAATTCACACGCTTAGTACAGGGTCAACGAAGTTAGTTGTAAGTTGTGTTTTATACAGCGTAAATCGATACACTTGTATTTTGAATTGTAACTTCTCCAAATATGCTGTATAAAGAAACAAACTGCCGGAGTACTAATTTAGGCGAATGTACGTACAACATTCTAAAGTATCTATCGCTTGCGAGTGTGCAATTTCTTTAATGTAGATTGGAAACGAAGTTTCATGGATAACCGCTGTTAATATGGCCTCTATTTGGACTTCTATATTCGCAGCGCTTTATCATAAAGCTTATTTATACAAGATGAAGCATTTGCTTGAAAAATCGACGGATAAATGACTTCACGTTTGTTCCAGCTTCAAACCATGCGGAAATACATTCACAAGATTTGTGTCGACATCTGTGGAGACCAAAAGAACACTGCGTCTTCACCTTGCAACCTAGACATGCACAATCCTTACTGTCAGTCGTAAAATATTAGCCCTACAGCCTCTTTGATACCCTCTAATCATAATGCTACATTGTCATTTGAACGTTTGTTTTACAACCTTCGCAACGCCTGCTTGTGGCCCCTCCCTCTGCAATGTGTTGCTACCCCAGTCATATCTACTGCGTCAGTGTGATTTATGCTCACCGAGGGGCCAACATTCCACAGATCAACTTTTCGAAGATGACCTGCAAGGGACTGACCTTCGACCTTGTAGTTCGCCGACAGGTCACGCTAAATCACATCTAGGAAAGGGTGCAATAAAACGATCCTTTGATTATTGGCTTGGAAATGCATGTCGGTGTAGATTGACAAGGGTGATTGAGAACAGTATGTCAATATTCCATCACTTTCCCACGGTTTTACGTGCAGAACGGCGTATGCTAAAATCATATAATAAAGTTGTCCATACTTCAATACATGCAAGTGTGTTCTTTAAGAGGTATTTCAAGGTTATAGCTAAAACATGGACACCTGAAAAAAAAAATACGACAGGTGGCAAAGGCGTATCCAACGGGGGCACCTCCCCCCTTGGAAAACAACTGGTGACTAATGTGGTAGAATTTCACGTCTCTTACGTTAATCGCGACAATGAGGATGAACAGATGAAATCGGTGATAAAAGGCCTCACAAAATAAAAATGTATATGTGGTTTCCTAGTGCGGTACGCTATCCACTCAGTCACGAAGGTCCGTAAGAAAAACTTCGTGTCTACAGATTCATGAGTGAGCGAAATCAAGTCCTTAACATCCCTATATTCCCTTTCACGTCCTGGGAGGGGTGGGGGTTAACTTATAATTCCAACCAGGAAATAATTTCAGAGAAATCCAAACTCGAAAATTGAAATTGGGCATGCTCTTTATGCATTATAAAGTCATCCACAGATCAAACACAAGAAAACACTGTCCTGAGGAAATCATATTGCCCGATTATGTATTGTGCACATAAGATAACTATATTTACAACTTCACGGAGTCTCACTAGTTTTCCACCTTCACGAATTTTACTTCAAGATATTCGAGAAATAATTAAATATGGTAAAAGAGCTCCACAATTTCCAAACAGATTTTGAAAAATCGCCATATCTTTGTAACAGCCACTAATTATTTTGCGGTTAGCATGTTAACAGTGCCATCTACACTTCCTACACATAATTAATAAATAACAATACGCAATCAAGCAACAACACAACACTAGAAGATAAAATAAATAAATGTGCGCAAAAAATAAAGGTAACACAAAGAAAAGCTCATCTGGCAACACTGACAACACACACCGATTTACCAAGGAATGTGCAAATGCAGGCCATTTCAGTAGTCGGATGATCTCATCCACCAGATGTCAGCACGGGCGGTCTGTGAAGCGAGAACATAACATGCACGTCTGATATGCCATTATTAATGTCACAGAGGTGCAGACACGGCTATTGTGCTCCATCCAACATGCGCACCTTCAGTTTTGGATGCCCATGTTAAACATCTTTATTACTGAAGGGATTGTCATGCTTTAAGTGGAGGAATACTTTAATGTTCTTTGAATATCTCATTTTATACATGCTTTTTGACAAGACAATAAGTGTTTCGTAAAAATGTGACATGAAAGGTAAAAAATTGAGCAGATACTAGTCATTTATAGCATAACTGGAAATTGGAAACTGGTTAATTTTCAGTTACTTAATTCGCAAAGGAAATTACAGCAGCTTATTTAAGAAGTAACTGAAGGCCTCCCCGATGTCGCAGTTGTAGCGTCGTCGCCTTGTAATCAAGGGGTCCCGGGTTCGATACCCGGTGGAGGCACAAGTGGTTCGGATCCCACTTTAAACTGTAGGTCCAGCCACGATTAGCCTTACTGTGCATAAAGTGGACTTAAAACATCAAATCAATCAATCAATTAAGTAACTGCAATATTCTGCAAACAATATCTACCAACAAAGAAAACAATTACTGACATAATATATATTGAAAATGTACATATTAAGTTCTAATGTAGCGAATATATTCTTTTTTCCTCTCTCAAATAACTAGTCCGTGTCTAATCATGAAATTTTCTTAAATGGATGGGTTTATAAAGACAGAGAGATATTTTGAGCTTTTCTTTTGCAAGTTCACTTTTACGAGCAGATACAGACCTGCAGCTTAATGTCTGATACGAACCAGTAGGTATCTCCACCGGGTATCGAACACGGTATTCCTTGATTACACTGCGACGATGTTACCAGGACATCATCCGGAAGGCAGGCGAGCGAGCGAGCGAGCGCGAGAGCGAGAGAGAGAGAGAGAGAGAGAGAGAGAGAGAGAGAGAGAGAGAGAGAGCGAAAGAGAGAGAGAGAGAGAGAAATATAAGACAAATCGAGTAACGAAAGTTAGAAAGAAGCGAGGGACAGAAATATAAATAAAAAACATGAGAGACAGAGAGAAAAGGACATACCAAACAGATAGAGAAGCGAAAGAAGGAGAGAGAGAAATAAAGTAGCAACAGGTAAAGAAAGAAGAGATCAAGAGAGAAGGAAATACATGACAAATACGTAGATAAATGAACGAAAGGGAGAGAGGAATAAAGAAGCGAGTTAAAGAAGTTAAGAGACAATGAATTACAAAATAAAGAAGCGAAGAAAGGGGGGATATAAACAATCTAAAAGAGAGGGAGAAGAGAGGAGACAAGATATGACCAATTCTACAGAACACGTTAGTATTTTACTTATGTACACCATAAGAATGAACGAACCATTCTTGACTCCATAAACCAAAATCGCCAATGTCTTTTCACAAACAAGTGGTTTTACTATAATAAACATTAGGTGAAATAAAATTACATGATTTTAATAAAAGCTGGTGCAGATAGGGTTAATTAGTAGTCAACGGAGTCAACGGCAAATATAATACTAGTAGGCAAATTGTCCATCGCTATTTCATTATTTTATTATTCTACAACCTGTGTTGTTTAAACAAACGAAATTCTGTCGATTCGAAGCAGGTATTATCCTCTGAATATTGACGTTCTTATATCAATTCATTATCATTACAAAAAAGACCGAATGAAAATCGTCATGGACAATTCACCTACTGTTTATTTTGCTGTTGGGTGTACATTTTAACAAGACGAAGGGTACAGTGGGATCCATGAGTATTACCGTGCAAATTTTCATTTTTCTCTTACATCCTGTGTGCTTTTAAGCGGTGGATTTTAGTGTGTGCTTGTGCAGAAGTTGTCAACAGCTTGTTTTGAGTTTTTATTTAATTCTTGAAGCTCTTATTGGGACAAATAAAGTGCACAAACATAGTGATGGACAATTTGTACGGTAATACTCATGGATCCCAGTGTACCTTGTAATCAACGGCTAGGTTCGATAAGTAGGTAAGGGCAAAAGGCAATTTGTCCATAATCATTTTCATTCAGCCTTAAGCAATGTTATATTCATGCATTAAAACGTCAATGAGGAGAAGATAACGTCCACTTCGTAGCAACAGAATTTCATTTCATAAAACAGCACACGATGTAGAATAAAACAGATTAAAAACAGCGATGGGCGGTATATCTTTGCTGTTGGCTGTACGTTAAACGGTGATTAGTGTTTGACATTAAACTGTAGGTTCAGTTCCGATTAGACAAATTCTATCTGGAGGCGGCTGTTCGTTAGTTCCGCTAGTGGCCACTAGATCGCGCAGCCAGTATGCTATTAGTAATGAATGATGTCTTACATGTTTCATTGTCTTTATTCTTAATCAAATTAGCCTGAAATAACACTAATTTATTTCGAATTAATGCATTTCAAGCTTTTGTACAATTGGAGAAAATGTATAGATGACTGGTAATTTGGTCCACAAATAACACGGTACGTTTTATCGTGAATATTTATTTGATTTACAAGGAGTTTGCATGAACGAGAAAAAGCTCAAAACGTAGGAAAGAGACATGACGTAGCACCGAAGAAATGTTACAGAATTTCCATTACACGTTTTTTCCCCTTGCACACACTTACGCAGTGAATTCTGTTGGCGGGGAAAGTAAGCAAATATTTACACTCGTTCCAGGCTGTGCCTTCTCACACGTGCGCTACAAGATCTCGTGGTTTCTTTTGTGAGGGGGAAGAAGGCAACAGAAACAAGATCCTGGGTGCGCTGGGACTCTGGTGTATTACTCCGCGTCGCAAGATGGAATTCTTCGGTACTTCGGGGAGCATTTCCATTGCCGGACTCTTTTTATATGCAGTCTCGGGGAATAAACTAGCAGAAGTGGCACAGAATACTGTAGGGTTGGTGAAACGACGGGCGTAGGCAAGGGATTACCCATGGGGCTGTCACCCCCTCTTCAAATATACACAGAAAAATATGTACAAAAGATATTTGGGATAATATTGAAGAAATTCAGAACGTTTTCATCAAGTTATAATTTTTTTAAAGGTAAACTTACTTACAGAATAGGTTTTGTTTTAAATTATAAATTATGCATGTTTTAACCTGCAGACTAGGTTTTGTTACGTTTTTTATCTTCCAAAAATAGTGTAAAGATGGAAATTTGTAGAGAGTTGGTGCAGACTTTTCAACAATAACAAACAAAAGGCTCCTAAAACCCAATTACAATTTGTATTGTAGATTTGTTGTTAAGTTAATCGCGACGATGAGGACAAGTGATGATTGACAATCACAACCAGGGCCGGGATTCGAACCCAGGAACTTAAGAAAGAGTTCGAAAATACAACAATTATAAAGTAGAAAAGAGCTTCCCAAAAATTATTTGTTGAACAACAGTACTGTATTTTGTCAAATAACATATACCAAGGTCATTGAAAAAAAATATTCTGAGATTCGTTTTTGAATATCTTACCGTGGCGATTATGAAATTAAATCTACATTTAATAAACGATACTGACTTAGTTGTTTACATTATTAGTAAAATATGTGTTTTATTACCTTGTAATTATAGAGCTATGCAATTATCGATGCAATAGGTTGTGCTAGTGGCCCTCCCACTCACCCGTGGATTGGTTGTAGATCCAACCAATAATAGACAAGATTCCTCATTTTGTACAGCACAGAGATGGGTGGGCCAAAAATGTAAGCTTGACATACCATGAAGCTAGTTAACGTGTGTGGAGGTAGGGCTTCGCACATTCTCGATCCCGGTCTTAGTGAAAGTGATGTGATCGGCACCACGCTCCGTTACCATCCATGGTTGACAGCCGGGTGAATCCAGAGGCGCTCTTATGCAGGGACACTAGGAACAATTTTAACCAGCAACGGCCGGGATTCGAACCAGAGGCTTCCGTGATGCAGTCAGGTACCTTACAGACTGAACCACAGCAGCTGTAAATATCTCGGACAGTGCCTACTCGTCACTCATCTAACTTACCGGATGTACACTCACCAGCAATAAAAAAATATTACACCTAGATCCTGAAATGCATGCTTCCCTGCAAGGCGATACCTTTACGGCGGTGATAGAATTGGAAATCAAAATTTGCTATTAGAAATAACTTATCGCCGTAGTTAGGCAACACACACACACACACACACACAACGCCTTGCAGGGAATCATGCTTTTCAGGATCTAGGTGTACCAATTTGTATTACCGCTGAGTGTACATACAAGCCCGCGCAACGAAAATGCAAATAATTCCTAAATTAATTAGCAATTCAAACAATTATTGAGAGAGAGAAAGAGAGAGAGCGAGAGAAAGAGAAAGAGAAAGAGAGAAAGAGAAAGAGAGAGAGAAAGAGAGAGAGAGAGAGAGAGAGAGAGACAGAGAGAGAGAAAGAGAGAGAGAGAGAGAGAAAGAAAGAGAGAGAGAGAAAGAAAGAGAGAGCGAGAAAAAGAGAGAGAGAGAGGGAAAGAGAGAGAGAGGGAAAGAGCGAGAGGGGGAAAGAGCGAGAGAGATGGAGGGAAAGATAGAGAGCGAGGGAAAGATAGATAGCGAGAGAGCGAGAGAAAGAGAGAGTAAGAAAGAGAGAGGGAAAAAGAGAGAGCGAGCGAGAGAGAGAGAGAGAGAAAACAGAAAAAGAGAGAAAGAGACAAAAAGAGAAACAGAGAAAGGAAGAGAGAGAGTCTCTCTCCTCTTTGCTTCTCTTTCCTTTCTCTCTCTCTCTCTACACTTCTCTTCTCCCATTACCCCTCTTTTCTGTCCTCTCTTCTTCCTCTATCTCTTCCTCCTTCCTTTCTCTCATCCTTTCCACTGTTCTTTCTTCTCTTTTCTTCTTCCTCCTCTCCTCTTTATCTCTTTGTCTTCTCTATCTGCCTTTCATTAATAAAAATAATAACACTGGAAATAGTGATATTTTCTTAAGAGTTTTAGAATTACTACCCAAAAATTTGTTTGTCCCAATATTTACTTTTTCCTCGACGGTGTCCCTTATTGATTACGTTACGTAAAAATAGCGCGATCCACCTTTGAATAAGACTTAGCATAAACACACAAATGGACTGATCAAGAGATTAGCCTGCCTTGCGTGCGTGGCAATGGGGGAAGCGGGGGATCACTTCCACAAATGGAACTCGATGGACAGAGAATGCGTTTGGGAGGAGGGAAATGCAAGAAGGTATTGGAGAAACACGACATGCTAACAGAATAATCTGAATCTTATCTCCCCAGCTACTTTTTCTATAGTGCCGTGTTTGACGTGAAATTGACATAAAATTGTTATCAGGGAATTCTTTATTTTCGATTTCATACGACCATCGGTGGCTTATTGAGATGGGCGATGCCGCCGGATCTAGATGCTGAAAACTAAGAATAAATTGTAGCAGTGTCCCCACCCCTTGACAACTAACATTACCCTAGGAGGCACTTTATCCAGCCTTCGTAAATCTAGCTCCTTGAAAGTCAGTTTTAACTCCAGTTAAGGAGAAATTTAGTTCTTTTATGCGCATCAGGTTTGGCAACACTGCCAGGAAGCAAGGAGAAAAGCATTGATCACATGGGAGTATGATTTTATTCGTTCCCTTGGGAATATAAAACTTCCGATGGAATAGAAAAAGATGTCAACGGAAAGAGGGCAGTTTGAAGATGCATTTCACCAGCGGAAGAGTCTAAACTTCCATTTGACTAGCCGTAACTTGATGTTGAAGTTGATTCCCCCTAAGGAATACATGGGATTCCGAAAATTCCTAATCATATTTTTCAAACATCGTGTCCAGCTTAATAATCAACATAAAGAAACGCTTCCACTTGCAACATGGAAATTCATACTCTTGGATACACCAAGGTTTTCTTTAGTAGCCGTGCCCATTCGGGCAATATTCAAATAAATGCAGAATTGGTGCGTAACTGTATCTCCTCCCCTTAATTATGTAAAATACTTGG
>NW_028143731.1:0-51584 GCF_977018435.1 Lepisma saccharinum
GTGAATGTTAAACCTTAATATGTTATTAATGATGCATAAAATCAGTAAACCTGAATGCCCATGTCTTCCTGTAGTTTCTAACCTAATAACTTGGAGAAAACCTCGAATTTGGCTTATGACTATATTCTACAGAAAAGCTGTGCGATATGATAGGGAGGTACAGTAAGGGCTACATTAATTTTCTCGAAAGATGAGCACGTTGGTACCATGCATTCTTTACAAGTTGTTTATGTATCATGTGTAGAATGATGCACGATATATACAAGTAACTTACAAACATTACACATGGAACTAGCTTGTTGCAAACTTCTTTCAAGGCAGTTCTACGACAGTCAATCCACAGTCATGTATGCCGTAGTTGTATGTCCAAAGTGTTCTTTCGTAAAATGCAGAATGAGCACTTGATTTTGGATTTGGAAATGCGTTCTGCATATCTATTGCTATGGTGTGGATTTTCCTTTGGCGAAGTGGTTAAATCCATGATTCACTTTAGCCCAAAGTCAGCCTTTTCAATGTAATTCCTTGCTCTTTTTTCAGGTATTTCCTCTGGGGACAGTTCTGAATTACACGTGTATTTTGAGATGGCATTAATAAATCATGTACAGCTTTTTCGGGAAATTTATGTCCATGATTAACAAGTATATCCCTCTCTTCCTGTTTTGGTATTGTTAAAGTTTCCTTCATTGGTTGTTGAAAATTTATCTCTTGCGCATAGTTCTGCAAATCATGGACAGTCAAAATAACCTCTTTACGGATTGAAAAGTTTAAGGTCATGAACTTGTAGATAATACGAAAAGTTTACTGATCTTGTTGATTGTTTGTTCTCCATCTTCTGTGACACTTGCTTTTCTTTGGCATCATTTCCAGGCAGCCATAAGCTTAGCATTCTGTTCCTTAAAATCACCCAGGTCTCAAGATGAATGCAGATATTACATACTTTCTCAGCATTTTGTCGTACATTTCTTGGAACAAGCGAAGGAATGTCTTAAACTAACAGCATGTCCCGTACTCTTTGTTTTATCGGGTACTTATTGGCATCCGCTATTACGTCTCCATTTTGCTTTCTCTCTGTTCTATCGTGGGCGATTCAGCTGCCTTTTCCTTGAAAGTGTGGATTTTTGTGGCAATGCTTCAGCTGGTCGGCTCAAGTTAATGGGACGTCTGCCTTAATTAATCACGTTTGACATAGATATTTACTAGCTTGAAAGAAAATATACTTTATATTTAGTTAATGTGATCAGAGGATTGTAGTAATCAATGTTTTATGCAGCATATAAACTTTCAACGGATAGTCACAAGCCACAGCGAACATAACCACAACTCTATTTCATAATTACACGTACAGAAGGATGAGTTCCACACTGAACTGCTAGCTGACGGGTGCCAGAAATTTCCACTATTACTATCAAAAAGATGTGACTCGTCACTTCCTTCATTATTGTCTCCAAAATCCATGTTTTCTAACGGTGCATGTATAGCCTACGTAGCGGGAAAGTGTGGCTTATGACTATATCACTACACAGATGACCACCTGGTTGGAGAGCCAAAAACTTCAGTGATGTACATATTATACTGCCATTCGAAAAGAAAAATGGCAATGTCTCGCACTTTTTGGACAGTGGGTTGCTTATTGTGCATGATGGTATGTTCAACAACAACAACATAAAAATCAAACATGTGGCTTAAGAATATCATCCACTGACTCCTTCATGTGTTAAACATGGTGAATAATATGTAATAGGTTAGTTGCAAACCACAACGAAATTATAAATGTCTGTATTTGATAAAGTTTTTGTATAAATTGAAATACATCACATATTATATTAAAATGCACTACAGCATTATTGAAATACATATTTAGTGAAAAGTGATAAATCATAATTCTCATGCTATATGCATTGTATATTATTTTTTGTTCAATTTTTTTGAAGTTAAAACAATTGTTTTATTTGACTTGTGTACTCCTGGTGTTTCTGAATCGTATTGATTCTGATCAAAATGTTACAATTAAAACTATAGTCTGTGTGTAGATGTATCTTGTTATTTGTTCCTATGAAAATATGATTAGTGTGTACATAAATATGTTGGTGTGTGTAAGTATGTTTATATGTAATATATGTTTCTGTGTAACAAAATTATGATTTATCAACCTCATAACACGAATAACGTGTGTATTCGATTATTTTAAAAATTGATCAAAGATTCTATCATAAAATGCATCAATGTAATTTTTAAATTCGAGAGTTACTACGGATATGTGGAAGCAACCACTTTCAATTATATTTTACAAGTTATAAAATATTTCCATGTTAAAATATCGCTTCTACGGGCTCTCGTCGTGCTTTTCAAATAAATATAATTACCACAAGGGACAAAGTGTTTTACTTTTTGTTAGTTATGCATAGATTATATAAGAAGTATTTTTATGATGAGAAACCAATTTATTTGTGACAGTACACACACACATTGTGTACAAATTTGTTGTCCAAAATGTTTCAAGAAAATGATATTCAAATGTCTTGATTGATGGATTGATTGAGTTAGCGTTTTAATTTATGCACACTAAGTCTAATCAAGAATGGACCCACAGTTTAAAGTTGGATCCGAATTACTATGAGCCTCCACCGGGTATTGAACCCAGGACACCTTTATCACCCTACTCAAATGGTAGACTCATTCAAATGTTTTGATGAACATTCAAATGAGAAAGTTGTACGTAATAATTAAGTCAATGATGAGCCAGATACCAGAGTTATAAAGGCTTTATACGACAATATAGTACATCTAATTTCCCTACTGTTTTGTGAAGTAAATTAAGTAAGCGGCAACTGTTCTCCGTAGCATTTTGTACGCAATTTCTCATGTAAGAACTAATTATTAGAACAGTAACTTTTCTAGGGGGAAATTTGTACCCCCTCCATATATATTAAAGATAAAAGGGGCAGTCACTTTTCTACGGGGAAATTGTACCCCCTTCTAATATTAGCAGGATTTAATGGGGCAGTCACTTTTCTACGGGGAAATTATACCCCCTCCTAATATAAGCAGGATTTAAGGGGGCAGTCACTTTTCTACGGGGAAATTGTACCCCCTTCTAATATTAGCAGGATTTAATGGGGCAGTCACTTTTCTACGGGGAAATTATACCCCCTCCTAATATAAGCAGGATTTAAGGAAGCAGTCACTTTTCTACGGGGAAATTGTACCACCTTCTCATATTAGCAGTATTTAATAGGGCAGTCACTTTTCTACGGGGAAATTGTACCCCCTTCTCATATTAGCAGGATTTAATAGGGCAGTCACTTTTCTACGGGGAAATTATACCCCCTCCTAATATAAGCAGGATTTAAAGGGGCAGTCACTTTTCTACGGGGAAATTATACCCCCTCCTTTTATAAGCAGGATTTAAGGGGGCAGTCACTTTTCTACGGGGAATTTGTACCCCCTCCTAATATTGGCAGGATTTAATAGGGCAGTCACTTTTCTACGGGGAAATTGTACCCCCTCCTAATATAAGCAGGATTTAATAGGGCAGTCACTTTTCTACGGGGAAATTATACCCCCTCCTAATATAAGCAGGATTTAAAGGGGCAGTCACTTTTCTACGGGGAAATTATACCCCCTCCTAATATAAGCAGGATTTAAGGGGCAGTCACTTTTCTACGGGGAATTTGTACCCCCTCCTAATATAAGCAGTTTATAAGGGGGCAGTCACTTTTCTACGGGGAAATTGTACCCCCTTCTCATATTAGCAGGATTTAATAGGGCAGTCACTTTTCTACGGGGAAATTGTACCCCCTTCTCATATTAGCAGGATTTAATAGGGCAGTCACTTTTCTACGGGGAAATTATACCCCCTCCTAATATAAGCAGGCTTTAAAGGGGCAGTCACTTTTCAACGGGGAAATTATACCCCCTCCTAATATCAGCAGAATTTAAGGGGGCAGTCACTTTTCTACGGGGAATTTGTACCCCCTCCTAATATAAGCAGGATATAAGAGGGCAGTCACTTTTCTACGGGGAAATTGTACCCCCTTCTCATATTTGCAGGATTTAATGGGGCAGTCACTTTTCTACGGGGAAATTGTACCCCCTCCTAATATAAGCAGGATTTAAAGGGGCAGTCACTTTTCTACGGGGAAATTGTACCCCCTTCTCATATTTGCAGGATTTAATGGGGCAGTCACTTTTCTACGGGGAATTTGTACCCCCTCCTAATATAAGCAGGATTTAATAGGGCAGTCACTTTTCTACGGGGAAATTTTACCCCCTTTTCATATTAGCAGGATTTAATAGGGCAGTCACTTTTCTACGGGGAAATTGTACCCCCTTCTCATATTAGCAGGATTTAATATTGCAGTCACTTTTCTACGGGGAAATTATACCCCCTCCTAATATAAGCAGGATTTAAAGGAGAATCACTTTTCTACGGGGAAATTATACCCCCTCCTAATATAAGCAGGATTTAAGGGGGTTGTCACTTTTCTACGGGGAAATTATACCCCCTCCTAATATAAGCAGGATTTAAGGGGGCAGTCACTTTTCTACGGGGAAATTGTACCCCCTTCTCATATTAGCAGGATTTAATAGGGCAGTCACTTTTCTACGGGGAAATTGTACCCCCTTCTCATATTAGCAGGATTTAATAGGGCAGTCACTTTTCTACGGGGAAATTGTACCTCCTTCTCATATTAGCAGGATTTAATAGGGCAGTCATTTTTCTACGGGGAAATTGTACCCCCTCCTAATATAAGCAGGATTTAAAGGGGCATTCACTTTTCTACGAAGAAATTATACCCCCTCCTAATATAAGCAGGATTTATAGGGGCAGTCACTTTTTCTACGGGGAATTTGTACCCCCTCCTAATGTAAGCAGGATATAAGGGGGCAGTCACTTTTCTACGGGCAAATTGTACCCCCTTCTCATATTAGCAGGATTTAATAGGGCAGTCACTTTTCTACGGGGAAATTGTACCCCCTCCTAATATAAGCAGGTTTTAAAGGGGCAGTCACTTTTCTACGGGGAAATTGTACCCCCCTAATATAAGCAGGATTTAAGGGGGCAGTCACTTTTCTACGGGGAAATTATACCCCCTCCTAATATAAGCAGGATTTAAAGGGGCAGTCACTTTTCTATGGGGAAATTATACCCCCTCCTAATATAAACAGGATATAAGGGGGCAGTCACTTTTCTATGGGGAATTTGTACCCCCTCCTAATATAAGCAGGATATAAGGGGGCAGTCAGTTTTCTACGGGGAAATTGTACCCCCTCCTAATATTTGCAGCATTTAATAGGGCAGTCACTTTTCTACGGGGAAATTGTACCCCCTCCTCATATTAGCAGGATTTAATAGGGCAGTCACTTTTCTACGGGGAAATTGTACCCCCTTCTCATATTAGCAGGATTTAATAGGGCAGTCACTTTTCTACGGGGAAATTATACCCCCTCCTAATATAAGCAGGATTTAAAGGGGCAGTCACTTTTCTACGGGGAAATTGTACCCCCTCCTAATATAAGCAGGAATAAAGGGGGCAGTCACTTTTCTACGGGGAAATTGTACCCCCTCCTAATATAAGCAGGATATAAGGGGGCAGTCACTTTTCTACGGGGAAATTGTACCCCCTTCTCATATTAGCAGGATTTCATAGGGCAGTCACTTTTCTACGGGGAAATTATACCCCCTCCTAATGTAAGCAGGATTTAAGGGGGCAGTCACTTTTCTACGGGGAGATTTTACCCCCTCCTAATATAAGCAGGATTTAAGGGGGCAGTCACTTTTCTACGGGGAATTTGTACCCCCTCCTAATATAAGCAGTATTTAAGGGGGCAGTCACTTTTCTACGGGGAAATTGTACCCCCTTCTCATATTAGCAGGATTTTATAGGGCAGTCACTTTTCTACGGGGAAATTGTACCCCCTCCTAATATAAGCAGGATTTAAAGGGGCAGTCACTTTTCTACGGGGAAATTGTACCCCCTCCTAATATAAGCAGGATTTAAGGGGCAGTCACTTTTCTACGGGGAATTTGTACCCCCTCCTAATATAAGCAGGATATAAGGGGCAGTCACTTTTCTACGGGAAAATTATACCCCCTCCTAATATAAGCAGGATTTAAGGGGGCAGTCACTTTTCTACGGGGAATTTGTACCCCCTCCTAATATAAGCAGTTTATAAGGGGGCAGTCACTTTTCTACGGGGAAATTGTACCCCCTTCTCATATTAGCAGGATTTAATAGGGCAGTCACTTTTCTACGGGGAAATTGTACCCCCTTCTCATATTAGCAGGATTTAATAGGGCAGTCACTTTTCTACGGGGAAATTTTACCCCCTCCTAATATAAGCAGGATTTAAGGGGGCAGTCACTTTTCTACGGGGAATTTGTACCCCCTCCTAATATAAGCAGTATTTAAGGGGGCAGTCACTTTTCTACGGGGAAATTGTACTCCCTCCTCATATTAGCAGGATTTAATAGGGCAGTCACTTTTCTACGGGGAAATTGTACCCCCTTCTCATATTAGCAGGATTTAATAGGGCAGTCACTTTTCTACGGGGAAATTATACCCCCTCCTAATATAAGCAGGATTTAAAGGGGCAGTCACTTTTCTACGGGGAAATTGTACCCCCTCCTAATATAAGCAGGAATAAAGGGGCAGTCACTTTTCTACGGGGAATTTGTACCCCCTCCTAATATAAGCAGTTTATAAGGGGGCAGTCACTTTTCTACGGGGAAATTGTACCCCCTTCTCATATTAGCAGGATTTAATAGGGCAGTCACTTTTCTACGGGGAAATTATACCCCCTCCTAATATAAGCAGGATTTAAAGGGGCAGTCACTTTTCTACGGGGAAATTGTACCCCCTCCTCATATTAGCAGGATTTAATAGGGCAGTCACTTTTCTACGGGGAAATTATGCCCCCTCCTAATATAAGCAGGATTTAAAGGGGCAGTCACTTTTCTACGGGAAAATTATACCCCCTCCTAATATAAGCAGGATTTAAGGGGGCAGTCACTTTTCTACGGGGAATTTGTACCCCCTCCTAATATAAGCAGTTTATAAGGGGGCAGTCACTTTTCTACGGGGAAATTGTACCCCCTTCTCATATTAGCAGGATTTAATAGGGCAGTCACTTTTCTACGGGGAAATTGTACCCCCTTCTCATATTAGCAGGATTTAATAGGGCAGTCACTTTTCTACGGGGAAATTATACCCCCTCCTAATATAAGCAGGATTTAAAGGGGCAGTCACTTTTCTACGGGGAAATTATACCCCCTTCTAATATAAGCAGGATTTAAGGGGGCAGTCACTTTTCTACGGGGAATTTGTACCCCCTCCTAATATAAGCAGGATATAAGAGGGCAGTCACTTTTCTACGGGGAAATTGTACCCCCTTCTCATATTTGCAGGATTTAATGGGGCAGTCACTTTTCTACGGGGAAATTGTACCCCCTCCTAATATAAGCAGGATTTAAAGGGGCAGTCACTTTTCTACGGGGAAATTGTACCCCCTCCTAATATAAGCAGGATTTAAGGGGCAGTCACTTTTCTACGGGGAATTTGTACCCCCTCCTAATATAAGCAGGATATAAGGGGCAGTCACTTTTCTACGGGGAAATTGTACCCCCTTCTCATATTAGCAGGATTTAATAGGGCAGTCACTTTTCTACGGGGAAATTATACCCCCTCCTAATATAAGCAGGATTTAAAGGGGCAGTCACTTTTCTACGGGGAAATTATACCCCCTCCTAATATAAGCAGGATTTAAGGGGGCAGTCACTTTTCTACGGGGAATTTGTACCCCCTCCTAATATATGCAGGATTTAATAGGGCAGTCACTTTTCTACGGGGAAATTGTACCCACTCCTAATATAAACAGGATTTAAAGGGGCAGTCACTTTTCTACGGGGAAATTATACCCCCTCCTAATATAAGCAGGATATAAGGGGGCAGTCACTTTTCTACGGGGAAATTGTACCCCCTCCTAATATAAGCAGTATTTAAGGAGGCAGTCACTTTTCTACGGGGAAATTGTACCCCCTCCTAATATAAGCAGGATTTAATTGGGCAGTCACTTTTCTACGGGGAATTTGTACCCCCTCTTTTAAGTGGGAATTGACAGGCAGTCATTTTTCTACGGGGATATTTTACCCCCTGCTTAATTGACGGGAACTGAAAAGGGCAGTCATTTTTCTCTGTAGAGAATTGACTGTACAGTCATTTTTCTACGGAGTCCAAATTCCCCGTCACGAAAACGGGGAATTTGGACTCCGTAGAAAATTGACTGTACAGTCACTTTTCTACGGAGTCCAAATTCCCCGTTACACCGGCACTAAACTCGAGAAAAAGCGATTCGAAAGAGGAGATTCAGGAGTGAAACGTCTCGATTCTGCATGCGAGGAACATGATATACCTTACATTGCAAGCAAGAATCTCAATGCTCCCCACGAAGCTGATAGGCGCAAAGCTATCGGGAGACTTGTCAGTGGAGATGCCTCCCTGGATGAAAGATTGGCGGCACTGGGAAAATCTATCGCTATGAATACCAAACGAAAATTGAGGTGGGGTTTGTAAATTAATACCACTAACACAATGAAGCCAGAAGGTGTTACTTATCAAATCCCTTACAGGGATATAAATAACATGAAAACTCTAGATTACATCCTCACGAAGAAACAGGGTGACAAGAGAACCAGGTATTTTCAAAAGGGGCATGGCATGAAATTATAGCTCAGCACTCCTCAATTATAACGGCTCCATCGATTGAGAAAGCAAAACGGCACTGGGGGGGGAGGGGTCATATTCAGTAACCCCTTATCCTTGCTGCTTTGGACGTTTACCCTGACAGGATATATTTAATGCTTCTGTGCTGTATAGACATATACATTGATAGCTAAGGGATTGCCTTCCTGATCTCGCGAGCGGGTCTCGAATTTTGCAATGTCGTCATCCGCGTTGTAGAAGCGGGTCCTGTTCCTCTGTAGGCAGTGAGCAGGGAAGCGTTCTTCGGTAAACAAAAACATTTTATAGGCTTTGAAAAATTTGGAGGGAAGTTCAAAATTAACCACCAACATCTATTCGAGCATGATCACACCTTACTGTGAAAAGTGTTCCTTACTAATTATAACCTAACATAAGTCGTCTTGGTTTCCATCAGCTTAGCGTGAAGTATTCTACTGTGCTTTCACCCGGTGGAGGCACGTAGTGATTCGGATCCCACTATGAACTGTAGGTCCAGTCCCGATTAGCCTTCCTGTGTACAAAGTGGACTTAAAAAACACCAAATCAAATCATCTCCTGTGCTTTCTATTAGCGTTTTGAGTTGCGCACATGCGACCTAGTTACCGAAGGATCCGGTTTCGATTCACTGTCTGGGGTGTAAGAAGTGATCCTTGCGAAGGGCATCCAATTACACCGGCGTGCATGGGTTTGGATGTCTCACAGGTGACCGTTGCCTCTGAATAATTTCAGCATGCTGATTCCAAAAATATAATCCATTTTTACCCATCACGTCTAGTTTTTTCAGTCTAGTAGTTTCAAATTATTAAGGTTGGAGGAGGCAATCAGAAGCGCCGATTTCTTTTTAACTCTTTTCTTTATTTTAGGTTAATTCCAACGTAGATGATTAAGTAAGAACAAATTATTTGGAAAACACTAGACAAGGTGAAAGTGAAAAATGTTTTTGGATGTAAAACAGTGAAAGTGAGTTTCATATTTCGACACCTCCACGATGGCGTGGTTGTAACGTTGCCACCTTGTAATCAATGGGTCCCTGGTTCGATATCCCGGCGAGGCACATTGAGGGTGGTTCTGATCCTACTTTGAACTGTAAATTCAGACCCGATTAGCCTATCTGTGCATAAACTGGACTTACAACAAAAACTAGAAGCAGAAATTGTATGATATATATTTCCTATTCGTTAATGTTGATCTCTAAAATTAGCAGGTATATCTGCATATACATATCTTGTAACAAAATTACATGAGCAATATTAATTTGAACAAAATAAGAACCTGTTATAATATATTTATAGAAGTTATGAGACTGAAAACGAGTAGAAGAGACAGTCATTGCATTCAAAAATGTTGGGCCAAATTCGGGTCAAATTTTGACTTCTGTCTTGTAGAAGTTCCATGAAATTTTTCTAAGTAACAAAATTTTCTTATGAATACAGACTTTGAGACTTTAATGTGCAAGATACTTCGATTGAACTAACAAGAGCGATCAAGAACTCTAAAACTATTTTCTGATAAGTCGCTCTCATTATTGAGACAAATCTTCTTCTGTGTGAAGATTAGTTGAAGATTTGTATGAACTTAAATTTTTCTATCGCTTTTTCAAAGTTTTCTCCAACTTTGTCCATTCTTGGAGCTGCATTGTCATTTGGTCCAAAATGCGCGCACACTCCCCACGCACACACACACACACAGCGAGTGAGTAAGTGTGAGAAAGAGAGAGATCAGCAAAATCATCATGCTCGTTAATGCCACCAACTACGTGCAACATTATATAGTCTTTCTAATGTACATGCACACCTGCAACGAGAGCAACACCCTTTTTGGTCAGGGAAATTATCTGGTAAAAGGAACGGTTTTATGTAATTCAGTAGCATGCCAAAAACCTCAAAAGATATTCTAATTCAAGAATTGAACCTTCCTCAGTCTATGTACAACCTGCAACGTCCCACCACACTCTAAACACTTCAATTAGGAGGACGGCAAAAGTCTACCCATAAATGCTAACATCTTACCAGTCGTTGAACACAGATTCTAGATATCTCAGGGCTTGCTGGGTAAAACGTGAACAACAGCTTTATATATATATATATGTTTATTATAAACTTATCGTAAGAAAGTCTGTTAGCACACTAGTCTTTAACCTTTATCACTTAAGTGCATTTACATTTACCATACACGTGCATTCACCACTTTTGGATTCAAAAGGGGGGAAGGGACCATTCGATTTATTCCTCGCAGTGAGGCGCCAGGGGGAATATAGGGACCTAATTTTATTTAGGGCGCTGTTCGCTGCTGACGTCACGGACTCCCCTGTAAGAGAAAGTAGTATGTGCGCGGTGCCCCCAACCAAAGCTAGGAACTGGCCGTAGCCAGCCGGCACCTCCGACAAGCGGGCGCTGGGTAAAGGATTTAAGGATGCCGCGACACCCCCGGCGTTAGCTAGGAATCGGCAAGCCGACCGGTGTCTCCTGTACAAGGGCGGCAGGTTAGGAAGGAGGTCTAGGTGCTCCTAGACAAGCCAGGCAGGTAGAACCTGGCACCTAGACCGGGTAGTTAGGTTGCTGCTAGGCTCTTCTTCTTCTTTCTTCCTCCTCTCTTCCTTCCTTTCCTCTGGGATGGCTGCGAGGCTTCTGGCTGGATGGCCGGTTTTTCCCAGGATGTTTGCCAGTTGACATCCGGGAGCCAACTGAGCTCCGGTCTCGCTGCGCTGGGTTTTATAGTCGCGGTGGCGCATGGGTGGTGAAAATGTTTAACTACAAGTACGCGTTGCTAACTCATTTTTTTACATATTGCAAACTTCGTACTGAGGAATATCAAGGTTTTGCCATTGAGAAATTACTAGTGGGAAAATCACTAGATGCACGTGACAATATAAACTAAAACTGTGTGCATTCAGACAATACAATTAATAATGAGCCTCGCAGGACTCTGCTATTCTAAACAACACGTTGAACAATGTAAATGACAATAATTGATAACATTAAAAAGAATATAGCGACCACGCAGGGTCTAATAATGAGTGAAGCTCGTAAACGTAGAGGTGGAACCGTTAACGTTTTCAGAATACATTTAAACTAAAAGCGTACGCCTCGCAGGGGCATTCCGCTTAACTCTTTCATCCGACTAAAAAGAATATAGCGACCACGCAAGGTCTAATAATAATTAAATGGCGACCAAGCAGGGTCGTTACATATGCCCCTTCCTCGGGCGAAAATTTTGAAGAAATTTAAATCTTACAATTTATGAAAAATTTTCATGAAACATTAATTTAAAATTCAATAGAAAATGTGACGGTAATAAGAGTCTGTTTCTTCTACACATTAGTCACTAGGTCATCTTCTTCCCCTACCACTTCTTTTCTTCGCTCCGATGAACACGTGTAGAGGCGAAGGTTGTCGAAGTTGACTCGGTCGATGGGTTGCCTGGTCCTGGGGTGAACTAACATTGCTGTGTTGTTCCGAAGATCAGTGGCTAAATAAGGTCCAATATACACTTCGAAGAGCTTAGCTATTGTTCTATTCTTCCTCGAACTAAGCTTATGATTTGGAACAAGAACCAAGTCGTCTTCGTGCAGCTCGAGCGCATGGCCTTTAGTCTTAAATTTTCGTTTCATATTTCTAGAGCGCTCTTTGGACTTGGCTAGAAATAGCTTTTGATTCCAGTTGGATATTTGCGGGTCTACTTCGTTGATAGGCCAGTTGAAATGATCAAGGACTTCGTTAGGAACGGGTCTGTTGAAGAATAATTCTGAAGGAGCATAGCCGGTGGCTTCAGATACCGAATTATTGAGTAGCCAACAGATTTCAGTTAAAAATTTAGACCAACTTTGATGTTCACAATGACAGAACAATCTGAGTAACCTTACAATTTCTTGATTCATCCTTTCGATTGTATTACTGCTTGGGTGGTAGGCGGTCGTGAAGAAATATCTTATGCCTTTCTGGTCAAGGTAGTCTTTCCATAGTCCTGAAGTAAACTGGGTACCCCTGTCTGACAATATGGCCTTAACTTTTGGAAAGTGGGAAAAGTATCCTCTCTCCATTATATTTATTATTTCTCTTGCAGTCCCTCGCCGTAAGGGATAAACTGAGACAAACTTTGTACCAACGTCTACCAGGGACAAGATGTATTGGTATCCCTGAGATGAAGGTAACTTTCCAATTAAATCTATGGACAGCAGCTGGTGAGGATCCTTCTGATTTATGTGCAGCTTGTCCTTAAGGATTCCTAGTTTATCCATCTTAGTCTTAGCACACGTGAGGCAATCTCTGACATGCTTAACTACATCTGCCTTCAATTTTGGCCAAAAATAACGAGTCTTAATTCGGTTTAGGGTTTTGGCTAGGCCGAAATGTCCCTGCTCGTCGTGATTTTCTTTCTTAACTTTCTCCTTGAACTTTTCTGGAACACACAACTTCCACGTTACTTCATCTCCAGAACTCTTCCTAAACAAAAGATTACCATACCTTTGGTACAACTTCTTAACTTTTGTTTCTGCAGGCGAATCTTGCTCTTCCTTTTGTTCTAGGATTTTGATGACAGGCCGGCAAAAGTCATCAGCTTCTTGAGCTTCTATCCAACTTTCCACCTCCTCTATTTCATCTCGCTCCTGCCAGATGTAGTTCACATGGAAATTTCTGGTTTCTGGTTCCACATCTTCATCTTCCGCTGGATATCTGCTAAGCACGTCAGGTACTAAGTTTTCTTTTCCTTGGATGTAAATAATCTCGAAAGAGTAGGACTGCAATCTGAGGGACCATCTAGTAAGACGGCAATTCCAGTTCTTAGAGTTTTGTAGCCATACTAATCCACGGTGGTCAGTATAAATCTTGAAATGTCTACCCTTCAAATAAATTTCAAACTTATTCACTCCAAATAAGATGGCCAAACATTCAAGCTCATGAATTGAATAATGCCTTTCATTGTTCTTTAATTTTCTACTAGCATACTGAACAACAGCTTTATCTTCTCCTTGTTCTTGAAATAGGATGCACCCTAAACCTTTAGTTGAGGCATCGCTCTGAATGCAGAACTCTTTATCTAGATCCGGCTGCACTAACGCTGGAGTACTTACTAATTCTTCTTTTAACTGAGAAAAAGCTTCTTCTTGAGCTGGACTCCAATTCCATTTGGTAGCTTTGGAAAGCAGCTGCACCAGAGGTTCTGTCTTCACAGAGAAGTTCTTTATGAATTTTCTTCTCCAGTTTGCTAGTCCTAAAAACTTTCTAACGTCCTTTTTACTATTAGGGCGAGGGAACCTTAGAATGGCTTCATTCTTCTTTGGATCTACCTTGATCTGATCACCAGAGATGTCACGATGATACACGAGTTCTCCTTTCACAAAATTACATTTTCTTAATTTCACCTTGAGACCGACTTCTTCCAGTCTGCGAAGAACTTCTTCTATGTGTGTTAAATGAGTTGGAAAATCCGAATCAAAAATAAGGAGATCATCAATATACACCGTTAAATAACTTTCAGTCTCAGGTTCAAACACACGGTGCATAACAGATACAAAAGTAGAAACTGCATTCGATAAGCCATAGGGCATTCTTAGGAATTCATATTGACGACCTTTGTAGGAAAAGGCTGTATATTTTCTACACTCTGCTCTTAGGGGAATCTGCAAGTAACCTGAGGCCAGATCCAAACTAGTGAAGTATCGTGATCCTCGGAATCGTTGTAAAGATTCGTCAATTGGTGGAACGGAGCTCTTAGGGACCACCATGATTGCATTGAGTTGCCGAAAATCCAGACAAGGCCGTACACTACCGTCAGGCTTGTCGACCACTAATAATGGGTTCAGATACGGAGACACAGATGGTTGGATGATATTCCAAGCTTTCCAGAGATCTAATTCCTTTTCCAAATCTTTTCTTTTGGAAAGCGGTACAGGGTATGGGTGGCGGTAAACTGGTTCAGAACTTTTCAGTACGATCTCGCATTCAGCACTTTCCATGGTTCCTGGTTTCTCTGAGAATACCTCTAGATACTGCAGCAGCACACTGAATAACTCCTGCTTCTGGGAATCGAGCAAAATATTTATCGTTTCGACCTTCTCTCTGAGGTCAGTGGGTTTATACATCCAATCCACTTCTTCATCTTGGATTCTTTGGATATACCGCACTATATCAATATTTAAAGGATTCCCATCTCTCTGCTCAGAAGTTTTTCCGAACGACAGCGTTACCATATTTTTCCTGAAGTTGATTTCAGCCTCGTGCTGTTTCAAGAAAGGCATTCCTAACAGAAGATCAGTTCCAAATCCTTTTAAGATGAAAACCTCTGTACTGAAATTTAAACCACCAATTTCTAATTCCACACGCCTGCTTCCACATACACGCTTCTTATGACTTCCAGAGAAATCTACCAATCGCACCTCTGGAACTTTCTGGATCTGTATGCCAGGTATCTTATCTACTAACTTAGTCCAGATGGAATAATTAAGGATCGAGCATTCACTTCCAGTATCAATCACACAGGTTACTGTAAAGTCCATTAATTTAGCTTGCACCACTGGAGATCTGTATCTAATTTTAGATTCCCTTGCAGACTTCAATTCCTTTTGTAAATTGGTCTCTTCAGTTTCTGTTAGCTGGAAATTTACTAGTAACTCTTGGACACCTTTATCTATTAATTTGGGCCGCTCCATCGAAGTCCCTTGCCTAAACAGGAACGAAGAATTTAGACAAGGTCCTAGTTTGTCTGGCTAGACTGGGACCTTTGATTTTGATGAAACTCCCGCGCTGTTTCTACGGCCTCCTCCTGCTCCGATGTAATGTTTTGTCTAGGAGATGGAGGTCCGCAAATCTCATTCTGCTCACCCGTAAATCGTCGTCTCGGAGGACTAGGGCTACTTCTACCCTCACGGATCCTTCTTGGGTCAGGAGATCTTCGTCTTTGGTTTTGGTAAGGTCGGAAAGAGTTTCTTCTAAAATCACGCCTGCCTCCTCTTTCATTAGTGAAACGTTGAGGGCGCTGATAATTACCTTCTGACCTCGTTTCTATGTTCCGGACTTTATAGTTCCTTGAGGGATTCTGTTCTTTTCCCTTCGGTTCATCTTTGTTCCTCCATGCATCTGGCTCATCATAGATTTCAAAATCCTTGAGGAAATGAGTTAGGTCATCTACCGTTCTGGGCGCATGTGCTAAACAAAGGTTTCGCATTCTATAAGGAAGTTGCCCGATGATCAAATTAAGTACTTCTCCCTCATTAAAGTTATCACTCAGGTTTCTATAGGCCGCATAAACGCTCCAGGCAAAGCTCTCCATACTTTCGTCAACAAGTCTGGAATATCTCCTGTTTCTCACAGCTGTTAGCTGCCGTTGTCTAGCCTTCTCAGAAGCGAATTCTTCTTTGAACCTGGCGCAAAAGTCAGCATAATTCACGAAACTATCAATATTTCCTGCCAGCCAGTGTTCAGCTTTATCAGTGAAGACTCTAGGAAGCAACTCTAGCCTATAATGTTCGGGTACCTGCATAAGTTCAAAGCTGACGTTGAGCTCCCGAAGATATTTTTCAGCTGACTGAGCTTCAATGTCGCCTTTAAATTTAGGAATGTGGGCGATATCCGCCATTCTAGGCATCTTAAAATCTGGCCTTCTTCTAGGTGGCGATCCATCTGAAGTATCATCGTACCGAGGCCTCTTTCTTCCGTCAGCCTTCATTCTGTTGGCAGCGAATAGAGGTTTGTCAGCTAACCTGGACGGCTCATAAGGAGTAGCATCCGGATTCAGATCTCTATCCGGAGTAAAAGGGCTGGGATGAACATCTGGAGTGGGTTCTGGCTGAACATTCAATCTTTGGAACTGAACCTGAAGTTCGCTTACCCTCTGAACAAATGTTCCTGTCTTATCTTGCATTTCTCTTCGCAGAGATACTTCAAGCTTCCTTGTCTCTACCCTAAGAGAATTCACCTTCTCTTCAGCTGCCTGCTCTACGTCCTTCCGCAGAGTTGAGGTCATTGACTCTATCACTTCCTTCTGTTCCTGCACGACTTTCTCGATGGATTCGGTCTTGTCACCCAAGTTTTGGACAGCTTTCTCAATGGACTCCACTGTAATCTCTACTTGTCCGCGCCACTGAGATAATGGTTCCAGTCTTTCCTGAAGTACCTCTTTTACTCTCTCCTCAACCTTTGCTATCTCTTGCTGAGAAGTAATTTGAATACTTTCTACTCCGGCCTTAAGACCTTCTATGTCAGTCCTCTGCTGGGCAAAGAGGGCTTGCAGTTCATTCCTACGCTTCTCTTCTTCTTCCTCTTTTTCTCTTCGTCTTCTGGCTTCTTCTTCCTCTTTTTCTTTCTTTCTTATTTCTTCTAGGCTCTCAATTAAAGCTCGGAGAGTTTCAAAGTCTTTTTCCCTTTTCTTCTCAATTTCTCTTCTTTCTAGCTCTCTCTTCTCTTCAATCTCTCGTTTCTCAAGCTCCCTTTTCTCTTCAATCTCTCGTTTCTCAAGCTCCCTTTTCTCTTCATGAAACTCTATTAGGGATCTAAGTTCTATCAGTTCCTTTTTCCTCAGCTTTTCAGCCTGAACTGCCTCTCTTTTGCGCACTTTCTCTTCCTCCTCTTTCTCTTTCTTTCAGCGCTCTTCGTCTTCAAGTCTCTCTTTCTCTCGGCGTATTTCTTCTTCAAGTCTCTCCTTCTCTCGGCGTATTTCTTCTTCAAGTCTCTCCTTCTTTCTGTCTTCCCTATCTTTCGTCAGCCATTCCAATAACCAATGGTGTGATGGAGGGTTGGTCAGCGGACTTGGTTCTTGTATTGCGGTCTCCGCTACTTGAGTCTGCGGAGCAGATTCACACGTCTGGCATTTAACTCCTACAGCGGGGAAGGTAGCCACATCTTTTCCATAACAGCTCCAGTGAATTTGGCGCTGGCACTGGCAACACTGGAAATGTGCTGCCTCTTCTCCCAGTTCTTCACAGCAACCATATCCAGTCTCTGAATCCATGGTCTTCCTCCCTCTACTTCTCAGGTTCATACCAGTAAATTCTTGGTCCATGTTTAATACAGTCCACACTTTCACTTTCACTGGACAGTCCTTTTAATGCACGGTTCGGTTGGCTTCACTTAATTGCACTGTTATGTCGGGCCCCACGTTATGGCGCCAAATTATTTTGCAACGTCGCACCACACTCTAAACACTTCAATCAGGAGGACGGCAAAAGTCTACCCATAAATGCTAACTTCTTACCAGTCGTTGAACACAGATTCTAGATATCTCAGGGCTTGCTGGGTAAAACGTGAACAACAGCTTTATATGTATATATATGTTTATTATAAACTTATCGTAAGAAAGTCTGTTAGCACACTAGTCTTTAACCTTTATCACTTAAGTGCATTTACATTTACCATACACGTGCATTCACGACTTTTGGATTCAAAAGGGGGGAAGGGACCATTCAATTTATTCCTCGCAGTGAGGCGCCAGGGGGAATATAGGGACCTAATTTTATTTAGGGCGCTGTTCGCTGCTGACGTCACGGACTCCCCTGTAAGAGAAAGTAGTATGTGCGCGGTGCCCCAACCAAAGCTAGGAACTGGCCGTAGCCAGCCGGCACCTCCGACAAGCGGGCGCTGGGTAAAGGATTTAAGGATGCCGCGACACCCCCGGCGTTAGCTAGGAATCGGCAAGCCGACCGGTGTCTCCTGTACAAGGGCGGCAGGTTAGGAAGGAGGTCTAGGTGCTCCTAGACAAGCCAGGCAGGTAGAACCTGGCACCTAGACCGGGTAGTTAGGTTGCTGCTAGGCTCTTCTTCTTCTTTCTTCCTCCTCTCTTCCTTCCTTTCCTCTGGGATGGCTGCGAGGCTTCTGGCTGGATGGCCGGTTTTTCCCAGGATGTTTGCCAGTTGACATCCGGGAGCCAACTGAGCTCCGGTCTCGCTGCGCTGGGTTTTATAGTCGCGGTGGCGCATGGGTGGTGAAAATGTTTAACTACAAGTACGCGTTGCTAACTCATTTTTTTACATATTGCAAACTTCGTACTGAGGAATATCAAGGTTTTGCCATTGAGAAATTACTAGTGGGAAAATCACTAGATGCACGTGACAATATAAACTAAAACTGTGTTCATTCAGACAATACAATTAATAATGAGCCTCGCAGGACTCTGCTATTCTAAACAACACGTTGAACAATGTAAATGACAATAATTGATAACATTAAAAAGAATATAGCGACCACGCAGGGTCTAATAATGAGTGAAGCTCGTAAACGTAGAGGTGGAACCGTTAACGTTTTCAGAATACATTTAAACTAAAAGCGTACGCCTCGCAGGGACATTCCGCTTAACTCTTTCATCCGACTAAAAAGAATATAGCGACCACGCAAGGTCTAATAATAATTAAATGGCGACCAAGCAGGGTCGTTACAAACCTGAAAAAATTTAATCCTACAGTTTTCGCGCATTTCACTACCTTCCCCCTACCTTATCCACCTATAAATTATCACTAGTTTCCTCATCTTCCAAATCGAAGGCAGTAATTTACTACTCTCAAATCTGAAAACTAAAGGCTACTACTCTTGATAGGAGGAGGTTCGTTGTCATGAGGTTGCTGGATTGTTGTTACGTACTTTTGCATTGTTTTCCAGCCTTGAAACTCACAGGCAAATAAGCCGCACTTGACATTTGTTCTTCTCGGTTTTCTGTAATGATTACTACAGGCATAAATAAAGGATACAGTTACGCATGTTCGCTTTCGAAATGTATTTATATTCTCGTAATGAACATAGAACTCTCAAATTAAGTGGAATACGGAAAAGAACAACCGGAAACAGGGCTTGTCACCCTCTGAAATACGTAGATCTCCTCTTGGCTTTTGGTCACTGGGATGACGTCAGAGCTGTGACCTCCCGCTGAGAGCCATGCTCGGGCATCCAACTGTTAGTCTTTACATCATGGGTCTGCCTCTATCATAAATATGAATATAAATACCCATCACGTTCCCTTCAATTGCATCATCGCATCCCCTCACATTTACAAAACAAGTACCGGAGCTAAATGCCCAGTCAGAATGACACAATCATGACCGTAGCCAGGAAAAATTTTCGTTGGGGGGGGGATTCACAAATAATTGTTCCCATGGGTGTCGCAAGAAATTTGAATAATAGAAATAATAACTATAATGATTATTAATTAATAATAATAATTAAAATTTCATAATAAATAACTAAATGATTCCAAACGTATTATTATTATTATTATTATTGCTGTCCTTATATCCTTGAGGGGACTTTTCTACTCTGTCCATCAGAAGTGAGAATATGCAGCACAACTTTTTCTTTTTACGTTTCATGCAGTGTGTACTAAAATGCACAGCTATTATATTTTGTTATTAAATTTTAGATACCTCAAGAAAAAGCTTTAAAAGTAAGAGAAATAAATTTTAGTCATAAAGTTTATGTTGTTTCACCATTCACATAAAACTTATTTTTTGGAATTTTGAAAACTGTGGAAACCAGTTATTTTTTGGATTAAATGGTAAAACGTAACCTGGTGCCTGTATTGTAACCTCAATTTTTCGATTTAACGTAGTTTTTCTTTTGTTATTCTGTTCGAATGCTAACTTGCTGGACTTTATTTCCATTATTAACAACAAGACTAACAAACGTTCTGCTGTTTCGTAACTTGCAATAAACGATTTCAATTCGGGGAGAGGGGGGTTTCTATGAACCAATTCGATCTTACCTTTTGATGCTCATATTGTTCCTATACTTACCAAACAGCACTATATACAAGTATGTGCTTTATAGGACCGCATCAGGCACGTATCTAGAAATATGTTTCGGGGGGGGGTGTCCGAGGCAAGTGTGTCAGGAATAATAATAATAATAATAATAATAATAATAATAATAATAATAATGTTTAAATTACATTAATTATATTAAATCAAATTAATACTAATTAATTACAATACATAAATTAATATTATATTATTATTACACGAATAGATAAAAAGACTGTATACGAATAGAGATATCTGTAACAGCGCATATTCATTACGTAGCTTACCTGTAGTTAAGATCGGAAAAATTTACGTAAAAAAACAAGTGCCCTGGCAATGAAATTAATGTCAGGTAGATGAATAATTGAATATTTATCGAATAACCAAAACGATGTTAAAATATTTTATGCATATTATTTTGAGTAGAAGTGTACATAAATCTTCTTTGTAATGTCATTCAAAGCCGTATGATACCAATGTAATCCTTATCTTCTAAAAAGTTCAGAGGAAATTATACAATTATTATACAATTATTTAATTTTTATACTTAATGAGGCTTTAGGGTGAGAATAGGAGGGGGGTGTCCAGAACCCCTGAATACGGCCTTCCTGTTCTTCAAGCCCTATCATCCCAATATAATCCGTCTTCCAATAAGTTCAGAGGAAATTATACAACATAAGCTAAACGAATATATATTTTTTTATTATTTAATTTTAATACTTGATAAGTCTTTCGGGGGGGTTCGGGCCCCCCTAAATACGTCCTTGGACCGCATATAGGCTAAATGTACCACTTTACCACTGGGTAAAGGATAGTGAATGTAATGTGCCACGAAGCTGGATATCCTAGGTTTGAACTCTTATAAATGGGGATTTAACCCTTATCAAACAGGGAAAATGTGTTACAAATTTTAGTTTCTGAATTCCCATTAATCCAACATGCCAGAAGTTTGGGGAGGGGGGGTTAACCCTAATTTTTTGCCTAAATCTTGTGACAAGATTCTAATTTTGGGACTATTTTTTGACAAGATTTCAATCAGTTGGCTAATTTTACGGTGAGAAATCATTTTTGGGTACAGCTTTGGCTCATAATTTGGTGAGATCTTTTAGCGATCTGACTGGGAATCCACAATGTAAGGATTTTCTCTCCAAAAGATGGGGATTAGAAGTCCACGTCGCTGCCGTTGCATCATCCACTTTCGAGCCTAGATTATAGCTGCTTAGAGTGGATTCCCAGTCACATCGCTAAAAGATCTCACCAAAATATGAGCCAAAGCTGTGCCAAAAAATGATTTCTCACCGTAAAATTAGAAAACTGATTGAAATTTTGTCAAAAAATAGTCCCAAAATTAGAATCTTGTCACAAGATTTAGGCAAAAAATTAAGACCTAGTCAAAATATGGTCTAGACGGAATCCAACGAAACTACTTGCTTCATGCTCCGTAGACGGTAATTCAAAGCTTGGATTAACCTTAAAGGCTTTCATTCTGTTATCTCACAAAAGAACCTTCGTTTCAATATAGAGGGGGCCTGACAATTTTTAAAGAAAAACCCGGTTCCGAATAGAACGGGAAGTTGAGTTCAGCATACAGTTGGAGAGTGTTGAGTGGATATGTTTTGCTTATGAGCGCTGTGTATAGGGACTCCAGCGCGATAAACGGAAGAATTGCCTCTGCACGAGCAATGCAGGCAACCTGTCACGTTTTGTCCACACGATGTCCGGAAGTAACGTTCTTACCATGTGTTACTTTAAATATGAATATTTTCTTTCATAGTTCTAGTATGGGGGTTATTCCTGAGTAAACAAAAAATGATCGATCAGACAATTCGATTATTGATTGCGGGGAAAGAACTTTCGTTTGGCAAGTTTTCCAATGTAAACAAGTGGAATACAGATATATTTTCTTATAAAAGATCGGAAACAAAATGGATCACTTGAAATTTTTGAGTGATATAGAGAAACAAAGGTACTTAGAAAGATTGGCGATTTCCCAGATTCTTTGGATGCAGATATAAGAGACAATACTAATATTTTCCAAGGCAATGTTGATCTTTCGTTTTTGAAAATACCTCCAGGTTGAAATGAAGCTTACATTAATTAAAACAATAAAATACTTCGATTTCAACAGTAAAATAAATAATAATAATTACTATGGTCAAAATTATTGTTATACACTAATAATATATGCCTAATTAATACATTTTATTCAAATTTTATTATTATTGTTGTTGTTTATTATTATCATGCTATTCGATCCACAAGCCGAGTGAATATCCAGCACAACTATTTTCCGTTAATACTTTTATATTTCATAGTTACTATACTGAAATCATGCACAGTTATTGTATTTTGTTATTAACTTTTGCAAGTGTCGCTCAAGAAAGGACTTTAGAAGTTAGAAAAAATACTCACAAAGTTTATATTGTGTGACCTCATCTAAAATTATAATTTTTCGTATTCCGAAAACTGTGGAACCATTTATTCTTTGAATTAAATGGTAGAATATGAAAAAAATATCCTGCTTCCTGTATTTTACACTAATTTTTCTATCTAATGCATATTTTACATTGATTACTCTGTTCGAATACTAACAAAGTGAACTTTATTTCTGTTATTAACAATAAAAATAACAAACTTCCTGCTTTTTTGCAACTTGAAATGAAGGATGCCAATTTTCAGAGGGGGAGGAGGGGTCGACTGATATACCGACGCCCCTGGGGAGTGCGCTTGCCGCTTATAAATAGTTCCAACTTTTAAATTTAATCAACACATTTGCGTTAAGCCAATTATAATTTTCGAAACACGTAAAATATTTTCATTTGATTTGATGAAGTTCCGACTGCAGAGCCTACTGCCTCGTGTTTGTGTCCAATCTTTTCGCTTTACTGATTCAATCCACTGATTTTTCCGTATCGGGTCTGTCTGAAAAGGATGCGTAGATATCTGAGGACAATTGTTTGTTCTCTATCTCATGTTGAAACCAAAAGCTACACAAATCTTGTCGCCTTTTCCGAAGACACTGTAGGGCCTCCCCCATGGCGCAGTGGTAGCGTCATTGCCTTGTAATCAAGGGGTCCCGGGTTCGATACCCGGTGGAGGCACAAGTGGTTCGGATCCCACTTTAAACTGTAGGTCCAGTCCCGATTATCCTTACTGTGCATATAGTGGACTTAAAACACCAACTCAAACCAAACCGAAGACACTGCTTTTACAACATTGAATTCAATGTTATTCTTTTCAAAACCGGAAGTGCAGTCCCCGCCAGAGCCAAGGAAGCACAGAAATGTAAACATCCGGTGAATAGCGCAGATAAACAATTCTTTACACACTAATAGAACAATATTATCTGCACTTAAGTTGAAATTTATACTTTTATATGAGTAGTTAATAATTACACATTTTTTTGTGTAAGAAATTCTCCAAATTCGATTAGAGTTTGGTTTAATCGCATTTGGCGTGTACTGCTGTTACGTGTTGCAGGTTAGTGTCCAGTTTGTACTTCCAAGGTAACAAACAATACAGCTCACTTAGATTTCAATTACATTCAAGAGATCCAAAAATATCATGATAGAGTGAGGCCTACGGAATAATATAACATTTTCTCTAACGGCTAGTGGATCGCTGCAATGATCATTAAGCACACTAACAAGGGAGGTTATCTAAGTGTCCCCCTCCGATTTCCATGAAACTTGGCAGGTGTATAGAGGGGCCCAAAGGAAGACATACGTGTTTTTTTGCTTCGGCTAAAAAACGGTTTTAGGGGGCAAAACCCGCCTCAAATGTCAAGATGAGGACAAATTGACGTGGGGATCTGACCCCTGTGTCCCCCTCAGATTTCCATGAAATTTGGCAGGTGTATAGAGGGACCTATGCCCCCTGTTTCTTCCTATGCCATATTTACGTGGTTTCGGGGTCAGATCCCCACTTCAATTTCTCCTCATCTTGATATTTGAGCGGGGGGGGGGGGGGGTTGCCACCTAAAACAGTTTTTTAGCTGAAACACAAAAACATGTACTTCTTCCTTTGGGCCCCTCTACACACCTGCCAAATTTCATTAAAATCGGAGGGGGACACAAGGGTCAGATTCCCACTTGAATTTGTCCTCATCTTAATATATGAGGGGGGTTGCCCCCTAGAACAGTTTTTTAGCCGAAACAAAAACACGCATTTCTTCCTTTGGGCCCCTCTATACACCTGCCAAGTTTCATGGAAATCGGAGGGGGACACTTAGATAACCTCCCTTGTAAGTTACATTTAGCAAATATTAGATTTAAACAATGTTTTTTTTCCACAGATGCTTGTTAGATGTCTGTCCGTACTATCTATTTTCATGTCTATTTCAAAATATTTCACAAAGTCTGAAAATTCTCAATGCTATATATATGGCCATGTACTCAAATAATGATAAATGTAGAATCAATCAATTTTTTTAGCGTTTAAAATTTTCAATCTTTCCATTTTCAGGAGATTTTCAAGAAAACCTACTTTGGGTAATGGGGTTCTTACTCCTTGCACTACTCCTGTTGAGAATGGTTCATCCTATAAGCAGCATTTTGTCCATATCATTTAATCTGTTCAAGCAAGAGACCAATGTTGCTGAGATGGAGAAGGTGTCCTTTCTCCTCTCCTCCTCTCTTTCCAGCCACATCACTGGAAAACGCAAACTGGCAATTTTGGATTCATTAGAAGACACAATAGCAACCTCCAGTCTTATTCAAGAGATGGGGAAAGGTTTTGTTTCAACATTAACTTACAGAGGATTAATTACGTCACCCGTGTCCACTGATATTTGCGATGGTTTGGAAGAAAATGGTGTTTTTATCATTGCAATTGACTTAGGTATTACCCAAATTTCAAAATTTAAGAAACCATCCTGCTGGAACACAGGAATAAGAGTCATCTTTCTGGTAGCACATCTACCAAAGAAACTGGAAAATGTGTTCGAGAACATACCAAAAAGGGAGCTTATCAACGTTGTAGTGATTGGAACATAACTAATTCAAGACAGTATCAACACTGAAGGACATTCCGTGACAGTAACCTTGGGTTATGTGTTCCACTCCAGATCCATAGTTCAAGTATCAAATACTTTAAATTCATTAATTCTAAGTGATTTTTTCTCTGGTGAATATTTAAAGAACATGCAAGGTTACCCATTTATGATATCGTTTCATTCCACTGATTTCATTCCGGCATGGAAAATTGTTAAACACTCAGGAGGTAAATACAGATACGAAGGTTTAATTGGTAAATTCTTTGAATACCTCATTAAGTACATGAACTTCACCCCTGCGCATATTGCAGAACACAGCATAATTTTTGCAGGGCGAAAAATGAAAAATGGCTCATGGACACACATAATTGGGGATGTTGTTTCCAAGAAGGCAGATTTCGGATTAACATCTGCAATAATGTTTCCAGAACGATTCCAAACTGTAAAGTTTACGTACGCGTCATTTACGTATACTGCTTTACTGGTCCAAAAAGCACAGCCTTTACCACGTTGGATGTCATTGTATCTTCCTTTCAAACCCCAAACTTGGTTGTGCATAAGCTTGGCAGCAATAATCATGTTGTGCGTGTACCACATTCTGCTGAAGATTGAAGATGCTGGGAGAAGAAATGCATTTGCTGACACCTGTTCAACTGTTTTCTTTAGTGCTTTACAAATATCCGTGAAGCAACCAACGCAGGGTAGACAAAGGATTGTCTTCTATCTCTGGGTTTATTTCACCCTTGTCATGGTGTCGCTCTATGGAGGTAACCTTGTTAGCTTCCTGACACACACAAGACGCTACCCGCAAATCGACACTGTGCAGGAAATTGCAGATGCAGGATTGGAAATCAGAGGTCGAGAAGCTCTCGGTGGTCTACTCAAGGGAAGTCCAGATCCAAGTGTCCATAAGTTGTACAGATCGTTTAGAGTAGATAATGACGCGCAAGCAATAATGGAGAACGTAGTTTTACACGGCAGAGTAGTTTTCATAGGGCCACTAGAACGTATAGAGTATAGAAGAAGGAAATTTTTCGAATGTTTTGGTTGTGATTCCCCATTTCACGTTCTACACAAAGCTTTACCTTTTAATTTGTTAGGCTATGTGTTTCACAAGAAGTCTCCCTTCGTTCCACGCATCAACGCACTTACCCACAGGACCGTGTCTGCAGACTCTTCGACAAATGGTTACAGGATTCTTCGAGAGTTCCAAGGGAAGAGGTGTCATGCCAAAAAGTCTGCAGGAGTGAAACGGTTGCTCTTTCAATAAATCACATTCAATCTGCTTTCTACATTCTTGTTGGAGGATGTTGCATTTTAATTTTGTACTTCTTCTATGAAATAAAAGCAAAATGTTTTATCAGTAATGTGAAGACATGTCAATGAAAACTGAAAGTTAACATGCTCTTATACGTATTTTCATTACTATGTTATGCTTTGGACTATACATATCCTCTCTGGCTCTTTTGATATACGTCCGGTTTCCCTGGAAAAAAGAATCAAATGCCATTTGTTATCCTAATGTAAACATTTTTGCTTAATGACTGTTCCGCACTCAGTTTATGTTTTGTCGTGGGGGCCATTTGCATCATAGCATTGCCTAACGCATCACATAAAAACACTTGAAGATTTTGTTTGTATGCTTAATTACATCAAGACATTGACATTAGGAATTTAATTGTAGCCTCTTGACTTAATAATGTGAATGAGCACATTTATTACCATGGTTTAAATACTACGGCCAAAAACAGAAGCCGGTAGTCAAATATCCTACCCACTTGACCACCAATCTTGTTAGAATTTATAACTACTATGAGAAAAATCATCGTAGTTCATCCAACTAATTGAAAAATTCTCTTAACTGAAGTTGCATAAATGTGCCAGAAAAATTTTACTGGTGTATTTATAGGGGTATCAAATATCATTTGTTAATCGGATTGTGTCTGCCCTTTCGATTCGACAGATAAATGTCCTTTTCAATTAGTGTCATTCTGCTTAATAGTACTTATCTTTGGTAATTGATTCAAGGAAACCGACGACTGTGTCAAGATGGAAACTTAGATCTTTCTTGCAGTGTGCTGTGATGTGAAACTTTTTCAAGCACAATAAAGAACAAGCACGAAGTAATATACTCGTATAGAAATGCCTGCACGTTAACAGTAGAATTCAATGTAAAAATACTTGTTAAAAAGCACAATCCCTCATAAATAAGGCATATAGTATAATATGTACAGACATCGGCAAAGAAAAGGGACACATAGATCCAGAAATGCTCGCTAGCCCGCATGGCGTTATGTTGTTGCCCAACTCTACGGTGTTGTGAAAAATCGTTACAAAGCGTTCTTTTGACACTAAAGCGAGACACCTAATATGCAGTGTTTCAAACGTCATGCAATTCTAACTTACACCTGTATTTTTACGTTTCTACATCCTTGTAATACTTCTACTTGCCTATTTGTGCAGTAACTCCTAGAAATTAATTAATGGGGAAATTTGGGATAAATATGTGTCCAAAATGTCAATTTCGGGAGAAAAAGGAAGTTACAATAGCAGGATCAAAATTGGAAGTTTTTGAGTTATCTTGGAGCACTTTATAGGTTTTGTTATCCATTTCATGAGCGAAGTAACCACATTCGGCTATTTTGTAACTAATATGACCGTAATTTCGGATTTTATATCGATTCAGAAAAAAGTGTTATTTATTATATCAATACTGAAAGCTATCAATATTGAAATGTGCACATTTGAAAGAGGAAGATGCAGAATATGTGCGGAGTGCGGGACAAATTTGGAGATGCAAAGAATGTGCGAAGATTAGACGTAGTAGTTTACAGACGAAAGTGTAAGTGAAACGGAAGTGCCAACTATTGTTGATATGTATAAACTACTTGAAGTTGTAAAGCAGGAAATGGAAAATTTCAAGAAAGCAAATATAAACTGTGAACGCGAACTAAGTAAATCATTTGAGTTAGCTCATCAAAAGCTGGACGAAAATGCATCATTGATCAAAAAGCAGGCAGAGTCATTAAATACTTGTTTGATACAAATTGAGCAGTTGAATGGAGAAAATGTAACTCTAAAAAAACAACTGAAGGATAATCAGGAGCAACTAGATGAATTAGATCAGTATGGTCACCGCAATGCATTAGAAATATACGGTGTTCCTGAACAGCTGAATGAAAATACGACGGATGTAGTAAAAACTATTGGGCGAGCATTGGACATAGAAATCAAGGATGAGATGATAAGACTGTTGTCACAGGTTGTGCAAACCCTCTAATCAATCTTCAAGTGGAATCGTGAAATTTGTCAGGCGAGTGGACAAGGATGCCTTTCTACAGAAGAGGAAAGTGAAAAGGAACTTAAATGCTGTACATCTCGGTTATACCAAAAGTGAAATCATTTATATTAACCAAAACCTCACTCCTTACCGAAAGCGCATTCTTAGTCAGGCTAGGAAGATAAAATACGACGAAAACTATGCTTATTTATGGGTAGACCATGCGGGATTAATTAAGTTAAGGAAAAAAAGGGATGATACTAACATCATATTATTAAAATCACTTGAAGCTTGAAGCCGTCAACTAATTAATGTAACTTTCGAGGGTCGTATAAATGAAATATGTATTTAATTATCAAAATGCCCGTGGTCTAAATACTAAGATTATGGAATTTTATATTAATGTTTTGAGTAATAATTTTGATATTATAATTGTTACTGAAACCTGGCTGCATGAGAGTGTAAATAGTAATGAATTATTTAATGGCTATTACAAAGTGTACCGTCGCGATAGACCTGGAAATAAGAGGAGAGGGGGAGTTGTGATAGCAATAAAGGAATCACTGAAATCGGAAGTAATAAATTTGAATTGTGAGGTAGATACATTGGTTGTTAAAATAAGTACACGTAATAAGATTTATTACATTACTAAAGTGTATTTTACGCCTGCATGCGGTATAGAAAAATATTTGTCATTTTATAATATGTTTGATTCTTTCGTGGAATTTCATGGCTCGAATATACTTATAATTGGAGATTTCAATTTACCCACGATTACCAATTCAGGTTATGAGTTACAGAATGGTGGACCCTCTTGTAGAGCTTTGTTAAATTTTTTGAATTTTTATAATCTTCATTCTGTAAACAATATTAAAAATAGCCTCGATAGAACTTTGGACCTTATTCTTACTAACATTCCAAAGAATGTGAATATATGAAGGAGGAAATGCCACTTGTTAAAGAAGATAACCATCATCCTTCATTGACTGTACACCTAACTATAAAGGATTCTACTGATGTAATAACAAATGAAGCTTATTACTCTTACAATTCTCAAACTCTTACAATTTAAAAAAATCCAATTTCATGCAGTTGTATCATTTGCTTGGAGTGCTAGATTGGTCTGTATTAAATAATATGACTGATGTAAATCAGGCCGTTAATTTTTTTTTTGTAATAGAGTTCATGAAGTATTTCTTGCCACAGTCCCAAAAAGAAGACGAAAGACAACAAATAAATACCCATGTTGGTTTAATAATGGTATCATTAAATTGATAAAGTTAAAAGAGTATTACAGAAAAAAATATAAAATTTAGAATAGAATATAAGACATTGTTTCGGCAAACTAGAAAGCCGTTAAAAACAATGATAAGTAGTGCCCATTACAACTACATAAAGGAATTGGAAAGCAATTTGAAATCAAATACTAAAGAGTTTTGGAGTTTTATTAGAAATAAGAAAAGTAATAATGGTGCTTGTAACCGCACAATGAATTTTGAAGAAAATTCTCTCAAATCTGCAAATATATTTCTGATGGTTTTGCTAAATATTTTAGGTCTGTATATGCTGAAACATCTTAACCATGTATAATAGACGAACGCACTGAGTCCATTATATCATACACATTAGTAATTTCGCCATTTAGTCATAAAGAATATGAAAGTGCTACAAAACAGTTAAAAGGTAAACGATCTAGCGGCCCAGATGAAATACCAACTTACATTTTGAAAGAATGCTCTGAGGTATTGATGTATCCTCTACTTAGAATTTATAACTTAATAATGAAAACACAAATGTTTCCTGATATCTGGAAGGAAACGCGTGTATGCCCCATCTTAAAATCTGGTGAAATTTCAAAAATAGAAAATTACAGGCCCATATCAATTCTCTGTGCACCGGCGAAAGTATCCGAGTCCATCCTATACAATCACATATTTAATCATGTATTTCTTAATTGACAATCAACATGGTTTCTTGCCATGTAGATCAACACAAACAAATCTGATAAATTTTGTCCAGGATATACATGATGCGTTCCATGAGAGACTTAGTGTACATGCAATATGTATAGATTTCGCAAAAGCTTTTGACAGAATTAATCAACACAATATGTAAATCTTTTCAAATCTTACATTTTTAATCGAAAACAATATGTAACTTATAAACAAGTGCAGTCTTTTATTTATGATGTTAAATCTGGGGTTCCACAAAATTCAAACCTGGGTCCTCTATTCTTTGCAATTTATATTAATGATTTACCAGGTAAATATAAAATATATAGAGAAATTAGGGATATTACGGATACTAGGAAATTACAGACTGATATAAACATGGTTCATAGGTGGAATGTAGAGAATGATAGGTTTAATATTAAGAAATGTTCATACATGATATTTACCAGAGCACGAAATAATGTGCGAAATGATAAGTATGTTTTTAACGGTGAATTTGTAAAATGAGTAAATTCCATTAAAGACCTAGGAGTAATTATTACCATAATATGACTTTTACTGAGCATATTTCTTGCATTACCCAGAATACCTATAGGAATCTTGGATTTCTAATAAGAAATGCTAAAAGTTTAAATGATATATGCTCTTTGTGTATGCTCTACAAATGTTTAGTTACAAGCAAATTAGAATATGCTTGTTCCGTATGGGCGCCAACCTGTAACTCCCAGAAAAATATGATTGAACGTATACAGAAGAAATTTCTCAGATTTTTATATTATAAGAAGTATCGAATATCGCCAATAATCCTTAAAATACCATACAATGATTTGTTCAATGAATTTGATTTTGTAAGCCTGTCAAATAGACGTGAAATTTCTCAACAAATGTTTCTGTACAAAATAATAAATGGACATATTGATAGTAGTGCTATACTAGAGAGAATATGGTTTAATGTGAGACAGGGTCATTTACGTAATAGACGTTTACTCTCATACAAAATCCCAAGAACAGAAATGTGTAAAGGTTCCCCACTACAAAAAATTACCCTTGACTATAACAAGATCTCAAATCATTTGGTGGACTTGGATTTCGGTATGACACGAACCAAATTTATGAATATGTTAAAGGGGTATCTCTCTTAATAATGTGTTTATTATGAGAATTGGATTTGTCGTATTGAAGTTTGTAGTAATGATATATTGTACCAGTGTTTGTGATACTTGTTTTGTATAATTCAGATGAAATGTGTAAATATCTGAAAATTTCTGTTGTCACAGTTAAGCAGTAAACCTGTTCTGTCACCAAGATGTATGTATATTTATATATTATGTATTATCTGTCTATGTTTGTGAATATGTGTGTGTGTGTGTGTAAAGGAGGAAGGAGGGAGAATGTGTATGTGCGTACATACAAGTTGTAAATGAAAATGTAATATTTTGATATTACCTTCTGTAATTGGAGACTTGTCTCTGTTGATGGGAAATAAATAAATAAATGAAATACCCATTGAAATTGACCCATATTTAAATAATAATGATTTTTACTGGGATTTGTAAATTTATCCCAAATTTTGGGCATTCAGTGTCGTCCTTTCCAGTCGCGGTTTTGAGATGGTCACTTTCCAGTTAATTTCCTTTTGCATGTTTCTGTTCTTCATCACAACATTCGAAAGTCATGATCTCCGTGGCGAAGTGGTTAGGATAGCCCCTACGACGCCAGGGGACCCCGGTTCGAATCCTGGCCTGAGCATAGGTGTTCTTTGTGAGTGTTCCTTCACCTATATCACTCATCCTCATCGTCCCAGTTAACCCAAAGTGGAAGGAAAGCGACGCTAAATAACAAACATCAAATGAAGCTCTAATCAAACAATGTACGAAAAAATGCATCAGCTACTTTCACAATTCTAGCACAAAAGTGCATACGGAAGGTCATTCCAAATCCATAGCACTGTATATGAAATTTTTAAGTAAATAAATTAATAAATAAATGCACTACTATATTTTTGTCTTCTTGATTTAATTCTGTGTATTTCTTGGACTTATCATTTTTACACAAGCGTTTATCGAGTGGCTCAAAATATCTAATCCACGATTCAGAAACCGTCGACCACCCCAGCCATGTTTCTTCTGAAATCTCCCATTGCATAGATTCTTCCGTCTTGTCTGCTGATGACGTTGGCTGACGATTGGTAGGATTCGTCCATCGAGGTCACGTGACCCATCTTTTGCAGAGCTTCAACATACTCCTGTAAGGAAAGCAGCACATAGTCAAGATGTGGAAGACGAAGTATGTGACAATATGTTATTTTCCTCCATCTTGTTTGAATGGTTCCGTCTGGAGCTCAAGAGATCTTTAACTATAGATACAAATTATTACGAGACGAGCTATACTTATTCTCCGACTGTCTCGTATCATTCGAGACAAAGATATAAGAGAGATCGAAAATTTAACTAAATCAAAATTTCATTATCATGTAACATCCAATCACGGTTGTCACTTAGGTGGGTAAGGACCAGGGTGCGAAATGCTGGGGGGACGGAGGGATTCCCGCCACCAAAAATCTTGCCTTCAAAAATCCCCACCACCAAAATTTCCGAGGGGATAGAGTTATTGTTATAACGAAATGAAAAAGAAAATAAGAAATTAGTTTTGACTTCAAATATACTTCACTACGGATAATATTGAAAACACACACTATCTCTTTCAAAAGATCATTAACAGACCTACACCAATAGCAATATATGCACAATAGAAGCAAAATAAGAATGCAAGACAAATGGAAGAATGAAATCTAATTGCTTCATATTAATAGAAAGCAGAAACTAAACAAAAAATATTAAAACTATTTTGTATTGTAATTAATTGACATCCTTAACCAGTTAGTAAAGGAATTAGTTTGCTACTTCATAAATATCTGATATAAAAAACATAATAGTAACAAATTAATTCCCTTTTATGTATTTAATAATAATGTATTATTCAATATTTAGTAATTTATTTTACATTTAATGGCATCATATGCATGTATGCCATATGATACTTATACGTATATGTGTGTGTGTATAATATGCGCACGCATGTGAGTAGATTACGATCTTTCTCCCCCCACCAGTCTTCAATGATTTCGCACCCTGGTGAGGACTAATTTATGGTATAGAGCAGTGATTTCCAACTTCAAAAGGTCGGAGGGACAAAATTATATGCAGCAGTTGATTGGCGGGCCGCATTCCTTTATTTCGTGGTGGATTAAAAATTACAAAAACTGTAAGTACTGAACTGAAAATGTAGTACTTACGCATGACCTAAATTTCTAAAATGAGGCAATAAAAACAATGATATCACAAATCAAAATTGTATAATTAGAATTTATTTCACAAAAACCCAATTTTTATGGATGAATTGAAAGAAATGGAAAACACACCATACAAATAAGAGTCCTTCATAGTAAGTGATCAATATGAAAATTGAGACGGATCTGCTTATTTTCTTAAAGTTGGAATGTCCACTTGAATTTCTGTATTTGAAAGTCTCAGAAGGTGAAGCAGTGAACAATCTGCCAGTCGGCTTCTGTAGCGGTTCTTGATGAACTTCATTGAAGAAAAAAACACTTTCACACGTGTATGTGCTGTCGAACATCAATGTCATTCTTTGCCCAAAACTACGAAGGTTTGGAAAACGTTCCTTTGAAAGGTATTCGAAAACCTCTGGCCCCTTTTCTTGCCTAGTTTGAAGGAACACATCGCCTTGCAAATCACACAATTCAAGTTGGGGAGAAGTTTCTTGTTCTTCGATGTTAACGCCAAGAGGATTGCTAAATAGCTGGATGCTGCTTTTAAGTTCTTCAAAATCTTTAAGTCTGGAGTCAAACTCATCCATTATTTCTTTAATATTTGCACTGAATTCATAGAAGTCCAGTATTTCTTCATCTTCTGCTAGCCGCCGACAGCTTGGAAAATGGACCAGGTTATTCCTCTCCAAAGTAACGTTGAAAATCTTCAGTTTGTTACGAAACCCATTTATGTTTCCCAATAAATCTGACACCAGCTGGTTTCTTCCTTGCATTTTCAAGTTCAGTTCGTTCAGATGACCTGTGATATCTGTTAGAAACGCCAGTTGTTTAAGGAAGTTCATAAATAGAACGTATTTTAATAAAAATGCATGAAATTATTGTATTATGCAAACTGGCTTCGCGGGCCGCCAGTTGGAAACCCCTAGTATAGAGCTAGAATTTGCAGAGATATATGGAGATATGTGGAGGAAGGGAAAAGAGAGGAAGTGGGAAAGACAAAGGAAGAGAGAGAGAGAGGTTGAAGACAGTGGGGAAGAAACTTATAAAAAGAAAGAGAGAAACAGAAGAATGAAAAGGGGAAAGATAGAAAGGAAGAAAGAAGGATACAAAGAAAATGTTGAAAGAAAGAGATACAGAAACAAGGGAAGAAAGAAAAGAGAGAGAAATAGATTAAGTATGAAAGAAATATATAGGTAGAGATGAAGAAAGAATGAAAAGCAAAAGAAGAAGAAGAAGAGAGAGAGTGTGTGTGTGTGCAAGGAAATGAACTAATAGTCATGACGTCCAAAGCAGAGCCCACTTGAAAATATTTTCTCTATCCTTGAGCCTCCGCTCCAGAAATCCACTTGCAACCCCCACTGCCTGATATAACAAAGGAGTTGGCTTCATCATTATTCTGAATCAGGTCGAGATACATTTCACGAGACAACGAGAAGATACTTTTGAAATTCTCGTCTCACCAGCGTCTTTTCAGTCAACAATTGTTACTCATAAGCTATGAGTAGATAAAACGCAACTTAAAAGAAATATTTGAAAAATATTAAAAAAAATCACAGAATTTGTAAGTTCAACAGATAACGAAGGCTTTATTCATAAACACTGTACTTAAGCGGGTAAGCATATGAGAAAGAATAACAAAATATAGGACAAAGAAGTAGAGAGGAGAAGATCAAAGGGTAGACAGCAGAAGAAAGAGTAGAATAAAGAATGGAAGAAAGTAGAATAGTACTGGAAAATTTTTAACGCTGTCTTCATGATATAAATTTTCAAAATTTGTGTTGCGCGACTTTTAAACACTCTGTTGTAATGGTCGGATTGACCATTACTGGTTTTGGTATATTGTATTAATTAATTGCTGGCCAGCTACAAGGTGTAGGGTTAAGTAATATGTTTCCATGAGTGTACTTTTATGTTATTATTGCATGTAAGTGTATGTGCATATTGGATTGTGTTTTACTGGATATTAGATTCCCCTGATTTTTATCTCCCCGGTTGGGGGAGCTAGCTGTCTTTCAAAAGACCGTTACAGTGGAATTTTCCAACGCTACGGGGTCCACGTCCACGGACGTTTACCCCGACTATAAAAGAGGCCAGTGGGCTCTAGCAAAAAAACAGTGTATCCCCATTGATCGACGAAGAGGAACGTCTCAAGTTTAGTCCACTTTTGGTGGCTAGACTTAATATAAGAATGTAGCATTTGGTGTAAGCCAACCCCTGTTGCTGTCCCAAGTCCCCTTTTAGAAAAAGCCTTGAATATGTGGATATTTCCGTGTTGAATAATTGATGCCCAAAAGAAAGAGTGAAGGCGTAAGGAAACGCATTTGTAATGAACGGAATATCGTTTAAGCTGAGGGTAGGCCCGATGAGATAGTTATGCTAACTCTGCGGTAAAGGAAGTGCCGAAGTTGTAAGCCATAGGTGCACAATTATGTTGAATTAAGGAAATTGGTTGATTATGTAAATGCACACATGGAAGCAGTATGTAAATATGTATATATTGATGAAGGAATTGGGAGCATAAAAGTCGAAACATTAATTTGCCTCAAACATCGCTCTGAAGCTCGCAAGTTGAACGCTCATTCACCCCACATTCCACCGGATGCAGAGCCGAGCAACAAGAATTTTCCACTCGGCTCTGCACAGTCAGCAAGGCAACAGCCCTCGCCAGCGGTGAGTGCACCTCCACTGTAAATTTCCATCTGCATCCAGGGATACCCCAGGTGCACAGTGGAGGTGCAAAGTCCACCAACCTATGACTCAAATCCAATGTATAAAACCGCTGGAGACAGTAAATCGATCTCTCACTTCGCTCCAATATCACCACCAAACTGATCGACGAGAAGAGGACGACGGCCTGCTGAGAGATCGCGACACTACGAAGCGGCAACAAGCGAGAAGTCCATAGCAGTCCGGATTAAGCCAACCGAAGAATCTGCAAAAATATAACAAGTCGCCGAATTGCCTGCCGTCTCTTGTCGTCATTTTCGATCTCTCCAGCGGACACCTGTCACCGTCGCCGACGCCAGAAACCGAGGGCCAGACCAACAGCAAGGGGTGAGTAGCGTTCAACAACACAGGCTCCCAACAAACCTTCATCAGCCTCCTTAAGGGTAGAGGTGGTTAGCCAAGTCAAACTTAAGACCTATTGTATTTATCTGAGCTACGTCCCGGCGTGACTCGATCCCGTACCTTACCCGACGTCACGCTACAATATATAACAACGTATAATAAACCAATATATCCTACTAGAAATGTTATGATTCCAAGAACTACGGTACTGTCCATTTAAAACCAGCTGTTTATTCACTTGTTGTACATGTGTAAACGAACCAGGGACTAAAAAATATAAATTGTTATGTGAAACCCCCTTTTCGTAATTCCGGCGCAAATATAATCTGCTCGCTTGGCACCCAAGGGTGAGGTGAAAGGAGAGATTTGAAGGATTAAAGCAGGAAGTAATCCAAAGGGCCGGATTAAAACAAGGGACGGTGGGGGGTACGACACTTTCACACTGTATAAGTCAGGGGTTCCCAAACTTGTTCATTTCACGGCGCCCTTAGTGTTTGAGGATTTTTCCGCTGCTCCCAAATCAGAATGTAGGCCTATTTAACACTTGCAACGCTCAAGGCGCCGCGGCGCACACGTTGGGAGCCACTGGTATAAGTAATTACGAAGAACATGAAGATAATGTCAACTCCTTCTTGCAACAACTCGTAAACAACTAACAATAAAATATGCATGATGATTGATCAACATTTTTGTTCTCGGCTTACACTGTTAGTAAAATTCCACCTTCACTTTCTTTTACGGAATCGGAGGTTCAAGAATTGAAACAAAACACTAACGAAGGTAATATTCATGCAGCCGACTCACGTACCTCTGGGAATCCCTGTTCGTAGGAAAGTTTCATGGGTACAAGTTGATGATGGATTCTTGGACTGTTCATGGAATCTGCTATACTCTGATTTAACCACAAATTGTTAATGGCAATCTGCAAAGGAAGAGCAAATTTCATTTGTATCAGAAATCTGACGAGACAAAAATATATTTCTATGGATTCAAAATTCTAGGACTCTCCTGACATTGGAACGCTCCACCAGATGGCAGGTGGAGTGATAAAAGAGATCTTTCAAATTTCTTAATACCATACTAACATCCAATATATATGTTTAAATGGAATTGGTCAAGTAAGTCTCTATGTCGAATTAGATATTTATTGTGGATATTTTTTATTATTATTATTATATACTGTAGACGATAGGGCAAGAGTGACGTATGCACGACCCTTGCTCAGCGTAATATACGTGTGCTCCAACTTGGCAGGAGTATTGCTTCAATTCGGGAGTCATACACCTCCGAGTATAAAACTGCGAGACGCAACGTCTCATCCCGCTTATTGCTCTCATTGCTCTTATTTTTATCATCGACTATCAACCGTAAAGTGAACAATTTGACTATATCGAACTGGAGTCGACAAGACGAAAGTAGTTATGTACCCGCGTTGAAGTCGATAAATCAATTGATTGGAAAAGATCGATCAAAGATCAATTGATGATGTAGGTGTGTGGGCAAGCAAGTGTGGGTGTTTTGAGAGTTTTGATTGGCTGTTGGGAAAAAGGGGGCGTGGCATAATGATATGGGTTTCCTGTTGTTAATGAGGAGATTGATAAGTGTTTCCGGTCGGGAGTTGATTAGGATTTTGATTGGTTGTTGGGGAGGAAAAGTAGTGGATTCCTGTGACGGTTGGTTTTCTCGGAATTGGAGTACGTGTTTCCGGTGTCTGAGGAAAGATGGCGTTGATGAGTTTGAAATTCTGGGAATCGTGTTACGTGTTTCCGTTGTTTGAGGAGAGATGGCGTCTAAAACTGTACTAGGAGTTGAAGTAATAAAACCGTTTGTACATACAAGTAAATGTTATTATTGTATCGAAATAAATAGATGTAATATACGTACAAAATTCTCTCCCTCCACCAATACAACACTGTACCAGTCGAGGCGTTACGGCAGAATGAAAAATCTGCAGTGATGGTCACAACACATACATATCAGTTCTGTGTAGGGTTTGGTCATTAGCGGAACGGATGCAACTTCTTTGCTGATTATGCATGCCAGAGATAACCAACCACAACTTCCGCGTTGAGTCTGCGGGCAACGGGAAGTTTGCGGTTTGAGCCCGTTGTGTGTGGCGTCGATGATTTTGAAATTCTGAGAATTAGGAGGGGTGAATAAGATAAGAATGTGCGTTTAATTAAGGAGATAGGCGTTGATGAAATTGTGGTGGGGAGAGGGAGGAAATCCGGCGACGGTTGGTTGCTTGGTATTATCATTTTGTTGGTCGTTAATTGAAAAGGACGGGAAGGAGTGTGGCGTGTTTGTTGTGGCGGAGATATGGGGTTTCCGGTTGTTATGAAATTCTTGGAACTGTTGAGTGATATGTGTGGTGCGTTTGTCGGGCTCGAGATATGGGTTTCCGGCTGTCAATGAGTCTGGTGATTAAGGGAGAGGGTTACGAAACTTTCGGCAGAGTGCTATGTGCGGTGGTCCGGAAATGCTGAGATAAGAAATCGTGGAAGGCGTATGATAAGAATTCTTGTGGTGTTGAATAAAAGGAGATAGGAGTCTTTGTCGGATAGCATGTGATGGAGGAAGAGCAAAAGGAAAGAAAGAAGTCCGAGAATCAGGATGTAAAGAAAAAAAATAGAGCAAAAAGAGTAGGTTTCTCGGGAGAGGTGACTGTGTATAGTGTACCAGGACAGGAAGAAGATAGGAGAGGCACGTGGGCGTTGGACGCTCTGCGCGAACGAATGCGCACGGAATGTATTGATAACGTAGATCGGAAGGAAGGTATATAAGGGGCTAGCGGATTGTGTTGTTACCAGAATCACCATCTCCATTGCAGAATCAGCAGAGTCGCTTTTCACCAGGAGCAGCAGATATTGGAACACCGTCGAAAGATCATCAGAGTCGTTGCTATCTGTCTGAAATCCGAGCAGGTATCGAAGGTGAAGTACCCTAAGGTAAGTAAAAAATGGGCGTAGTATCGTGGCTGTTAGGATTTGCGAGTGGTGTGTTTGGTATGAAGTCTTCGCAGCAGGTTGAGGCAGTACAGGGTTCCCGTCCACTGCCGTCTCCTCCTCTGTCACCACGACCGCCGATAGTGTCTGAATCGCTTAGGGAAGGAGAAGTGAAAGGAAAACCGTATGTAAGTGTTCCGAAATACCTGACGGAACGACAATTTCGTAAGGTGTGGGAAGAAAAAAATACTGCACAGCATCAGTATGAAGAAGTGAATTGTGGCAGGAAAGACACTATCGGCGGCGGGGTTGAAACGTCGAGGAAACGGAAACAGAGTTTTGACAGGAAAGCGGAGTGTAATCCTCTGTACGACTATACAGAGCGTTTTCCCGAAAGGACAACGTGTCTCGCATACCCTGCAACGATTTCCGGATCAAAAAAGATGAAAGTCTGCAAAAGGAAAATATTTCAGAGAGCAAATTCAAAATTGTTGATATTCGACGTCCCAGTAAGATACAGGGAATCATTTTTGGTGACATATTACGATAGAAATGTGCCGGAGGAAACTTGCATGCAGATTGAGAGTCAAGGTTATCCGATCAGCATGTATTGTATTAATAATCGAAGAAGGGGTTTATGCGAGACGCAAGTAGAGGTACTGGACCGGTTGACCAACCTCTATTGGGGCTCGCCTTAATGGACTTGTCTCGTAAGGCATGAGCCCCCTGAAGCTGGCAGTGTTGCCAGCTGCTTACTCGAAAAAATCACCAAGGTTTCTTTTTGGTCTAACGTAGCCTCAAGCAAGGAGCTGGCAATCTTGCTTGAGGCTCGCTTTAATAGATTTCTCTTGTAAGGCATAAACTCTATTTTCTTGCAGTGTTGCTAATATTTTACTCGAAAAAATCACCAAGGTTTTTTTTGGGTCTAACTTAACCTAAAGCAAGGAGCTGGCAATCTTGCTTAAAACTCGCTTTAATAGTTTGCTCTCGTAAGGCATAAGCCTTATTTTCTCGCAGTGTGGCCAACATCTTACCTGAAAAAAATCACCAAGGTTTTTTTTGGTCTAATCTAACCTAAAGCAAGAAGCTGGCAATCTTGTGTGCTCGCAGTATTGCCAACATTTTAGTTGAAAAGTCACCAAGGTTTATTTTGGTCTAACCTAACCTAAAGCAAGGAGCTGGCAACCTTGCTTGAGGTTTGCTTTACAGTGCATAAAGCAATTTGCCAACCTACTAGTATTTTTGCCATAGCTTTTTACAAAAAAAAGAGAGAGAGGAGAGAGAGGGGGAAGAGTTAAACAACTGACAATGTCGCTAATATTTACCTACAGCTTTTTTTTACTTGGCAAGGGGGTTTAGCCAATTTATATACTGGCGTAACATACATACACTGGGCAAGGAGAGCCGGCAACAAACATATATACTGCCGTAAAAGAGAAAAAGATGGATGGATGGATGGTAATATAGTATGCGTGTGCGTGTGTGCGTATAATATGTAGCATTATTAACTAGAGTGTGTTGGCAACCCACCTGCAACTAAAAAATAGAGATAGAGATACCAACATTGCTGTAAGATAAAAAGAGAGAGATTTATGGCTGGCAACAGTGGTGAGCGATGTCCTCTTATTGTAATTTTCCAAGTCCCCGGGGGACCAAATGTTTATATATTGTGATTTTTGTAAACCTCTCTTGGGGGAATGATGTGCCACACGCGCACGCGCGTGCCTCTTATTATTTCCGTATTGTGACGCAAACCAAACAAATAACATGCTATTCATCATCAATTTAGCTGTGTTCTGTTTGGCGTCTATTTCGAGCAGTTTGCCCGGCGGTAAAGTCTTATTGTAACAATCGGAGGTGTATATTGGCTGCACTGTATCCTGTTTATTACAAAAATAATCCACAGTGGGTTGGATATTACAAACAATACGAGTCCGAGTTTTAAAAATGTAATGTCTGGCATCGAATACCCGGTGACTATTTCTGATATATTAAAATTTGAAATATGAGCACGAGATGCAGAAGGAAAACGCTTAATCATCAACGTGTATTCCTATACGTTGGATAAACATGTCGTGCATCCCGTCAGGATAAGCGATGTCGACGATGATGATGCTCGTGTAATTAATCTTCTTCTAATTTCAAACGACAGTGTTCACTATTACTGTCTCAGAAATGTTATGCTTTTTTTTCTCTATAAAAAAGAGAGATTTGTGTTGATTGTTTGGTTAAAAAGAATTTCCTAATTATTTGTTTTTTTGTCACAAGAATTGTTTGAATTTCAAACATTCCTAAGTGTTTGCTTAAAGATTGATGCATTAACCTGTTAAGAATGTCATATTAATAATACCGGCTCGGAAATGTTATGTCCTCTTCTTCTATAGAAGGCCATATAAATGTGCTAATTGGTTGGTTAGGGGGGATTTTTTGATTAGTAAATTGAGGTTATAAATACGTACGTATAAAGGTTTTGCTAATATGGAATGCTAAAGCTTAGTACTTGACTTTCTCAGAGATTCGAATTCTATTAGGTTAAACAGCATAGAAATTTCACAGCAAGAATTGGCGTATACAATGTATATATTTTGAGAGGGGGGTTATAGCTTTTTATGCTGTACGAATACTGGAAGCTTGACAGTGACAACCAACAGAATAAGTAAACCTACATCCAGGAACTGGCAACACTAGTTTCTGACAGTAAATTTGAAATAAAATATTAAACAAAATACATGAGTAAGCACTGTGATTACAAATAGTACCAGTGTTATGCCCCCCCCAACTCCAACTGGACAACTGGGGAAAATAATTGTACAACAACTTGTACCTAATTGTACAACATATACACAGACATAAAAGAGAGAGCCTTCCCGTAACTTACTTCATGTACAATTTATATGATTTTACAACTGTGAAAAGAAAGCATATGTGTTCTGTATGCACACATTTATTCTTATTTTTCGAAGTTGAATGAAAGCACATGTTTTTACGCTCTCGTAATACTAACCTTGCTCCACTGATTTTAAATTGCTTCCATCCGTTTTTTTTTTCTGTGTTATTTCCGCATGCACGCAACATTCGCTTTCAATAGACAGAAGGAGTGTTAGTATAGCAGGCTCCGAGTTTACAATTTATTAAATTAAACAATAATTTATGTAAGAATATACTTGTACTTAACGAACACAAAATAATAAAAGCACATGTGAATGTTTGCGTGTGTTCATGTTATATGACGACTGAGTAAAAAAATAATGTTGACTCCCCGAAAGATAAAGTACTCCACGTCACCAAAAAAAATATCTCCTCTTGTCGATAAGTTGTCACGTTGTAATCAAAGGGTCCCGGGTTCGATACCTACTGGATTCCGATTCTATTTTAAACTGTATGCCCAGTCCTCCGATTAATCTATCTGTGCATAGAGTAAACTTAAAAAGTCGGTTAATTATTGTTGCGATTAAGGATTAAAAAAAAAAGAGGAGTGGGTGAAGTCAGATTCAAAAAGAATGCCACGTGATTATTTTGATTCAATAGCTTCGTCTAGTTTGCTGCATTTTTTGACTGCACTCATGCGTTTAGTTGGTTACACGGTGCAACCTACCTTGTTGATTTTGGGTGTCATGTAGTGTATTTGGTGTCTGCACCACGTCTTAAAAAGGTGTAATATGTGGTGTGGTGTATGACCACGTAGTGAGTGGTTAACTAATCAAATGAATGTTTAAAGCAGCAGACAGGCATTTGTTGAATCTTCTGAACTTGAACACTGCTATTTGTCTACTCGGTTGAATGTTATTTTTTTTCACCAGCCTGACACCGGGATACACCTGCACTGCATCTAATGTCAAAGAAGTGCAGCGTACTAGACGAGGATATTAAATTGCATACTGATCTATTGCATGCTAACCAAACCTCTTGGGAGGTGGGCCACGGGTCCTCCACATGTATGTATGTATGAAATGCGATTTGGGGGAGGCCAAATTTTAAATTTACAGCTTAATTAATCTGCATGCATGCTTAATGTTTGATTTTTTTGTTTCTAGTTCGACATGAGATACACACAATTTTATTTTTGAAGTACAGTTAATATTACCTAGGTTAATCTGTGACATACAACTAGCGATCGACACGACCACCTGACACACAGACACAGAGAGAGTGAACAAATTTAAAGTGTGATCTATCGTGAATTAAACTAAGCTCCCTCACCCACCCACATATAGCCTTACAGGTGTCTCAAAAGCAGAAATTGGTCATAGCGTGACAGGTCGATCTATCGTGAACTAAACTAACCTCCCCCACTCATACATACACACTATGTCTTACAATAAGTAAGGCTGCTATATCACATGTAAGGGCTGACGGTTGCCAACACACACAAGATCTATTGCAAACTTTATTAACCTACGACATAAGCCATGGACACACACACACCAAGCCTTCCAGATAGGCTATAAGCAACTCACCTCTTGCAATTGTATAACGGGGGAAAATTAACCTACAGCTAGCAACACTGTTTGAGCTGCTTTCGACGAGTAGTGTTACCAAACTTATTTTTTTGCAAATAGGCTCTACAGCTAGAGGCTTGAAACATATACCCTACCAGAGTATGCCAACTTACCTCATGTAAAAATATTACCTAGTACGGGTTAAGCTGTGACATACAACTAGCGAACGACACGACCACCTGACACACAGACAGAGAGAGTGTGATACAGCTTATACGCAGTTTTTCCTACACACGTACTGGGTTTAAAAGATAACTTGCAACAACCATTTCACTCACCTCCTATCATATAATAAAATTACCACAGGTTTTTGATACTTGCTGCCAGAACATGGTGGTTTTAGACTGGAAATTCAGCCCGATTATTCTATTTGTGCAAGAGAAAAATGATGATGCCTGCATTTGGAATATATAATTCTTCTTACGGTATTTTGCGTGCCCCCCAGTAACCTTGCTTTCGATTCACGGAAGCTATGACGTGTATTTCCTGTTTCGCGAACATACGAGAACCTTTCACAATGTCGCATCAGATAATATATTGCAAGAGCGAGTTGGTTGTGTATATAAATCTAGTCTTGGGGAATAGACATGAATATAATGTCAAAATTATTGCATAACTTAAAAAGAACATTTATTGCACTGCGCTTTCTAGCAAAGGTAAATGTGGAATGCCCCGGCCCCTCAGAGATTCGAATACTGTTAGTTAAACAGCAAGCATTGTCATATGGACTGACGATTATTATTTTTTTAAAAAAACAGACCTCGTAGTAAGTTATAACCTGAGCTGTCCTGCAAGTCTCTCGAGTTTGATATCTGGTGAAGGAATATGATGCCACTATAAACTGTACACAAGATATACCCAGTCCCTGGCATGAGATGGACGAGGACCTATACAGTTGTATAATGGTTGTTCTTTTTATTAAAGCATAGCGCTTATTTACATGTCAGCGCAACATGCATGCAAAGAAGGGAGGGAGACCATAACGGATAATTCTTATTTCGATTTCAATATTTTTGCTAGTCACGCTATCTAGACGAACACTGGAAGATGGGCAAAAGCGAGGGAAAGAGAGAAATATTACCTTTTGCCCCTCTGCCTGTGTGTGATATACTAGTTTTACATGCATACGGCTGTATCGTGAAGCGAGGCCGAAAATAATTTTTGAAAGCAGTCTCGAGCATCTTCGCGTTCAGCCAACAAGAGAAATAAAACATTACACATGGGTGTGGGGCGCAACAGCCACAGTACGGTAATGTGCATGGATGTTAAAACTTTTGGGTTTTTCTGAATAGACATACATATCAGTTTTGCAGTCTCCAGATGGGACCGGAGCTTACTTTTTATTTGGACAAGGGGGTTCAGATCAACTATAATTTTTGTTCACATCAAAATGAAACAAAGGATTTTACTCCACTGCTTACTTATTCAATATTTTTATTATTGTAAAGAATGGGGCGGTGTGTCTTATTGTATATAGTCTTCCAACAACCACCTCAAGAGGCGTAAATTTATGTTTCTGCATGTATGCAAAATGCACTTAACTTCTGTTGTGAAGCGAATGGAGAGTTTTGTTTTGCTGCTGTGATTAAATACTAAACCAAAATCTTATTACATAAGTTTGAAGTATATTTGTTAATACGATCTATATTATATCATCGCTATAGGTGGTCCATATTATGCGCAGGAGAATTTTTAAAAAATGTCTTGTTTCTCGAACCTGTGACCTGCAGATTTGCTTTTGCTGGCAACAGAAACAGAAAATGGCACTATGTTATTCTATACTGATACAGGTGTACTGTAATCATAACAATTTTCTAGTAACAAAACAACAACTATGTCGGAAAGAAATGGTGGGGGGCTTGTCTGCGTGGGGTCTTATTAACTACTTCACATCTGTACCCGCACAACTCATCGACTACAAAGCAACAATGTTAGGAAGTGTGTGCATGGTCCCAAAAATACAAATTTAAAATCACTAATGAGACATGAACTCTCTTCACTGGTGTGTATTTGAATATGCGAAAATGAGGTATTTTGAATAACCACAAAAAAGCTTGCAACGGTATAGAGAAGGGTCACAACTTCAAACTTTAGACGATTTTTCGTTAATCTGCAAAGAGCCAGGGTGTACGGTAAATTGATTTTATTGAAAAGTATGCAGAAGCAGTGTTGGAAGCAGTTTGAAGACTGAAACGGCTATGGAAGGACACTTATTATAATGTTAATATTTCAGTATAATGTTTTCAGAATTATTTTTCGATAATGTTCGGTACTTAATTTAATCAATTGTTAGACAAAACATATATTCGAATTCAAGGACGGAAAATATGAACAGCGAATGAATGCTTTAGAGTAGATGTGATATTTAAAGGAGGTGATTATTTTTTTATTTTCTCAATTCAAAAACAAAAATTCATGAATATTATTATCATTGAATGGTTGGTTAGGTGCTCGGTTTACCTTGTCCCTCCGAACGAAAGATGGAATGTATACAAGCCTGTGCCTCCTAAGTTTATCGCGGCTATGAGAATAAATCGCGAAATGAAACGAACTGGAAATTTTCAATATATATATATTTTTTATAACATACTTCACTAAGGAGGTCAAATGACAAGTTGGATTGCTATCCTTTTTATAATTTGTTAAATTTTATTACGAACGAGGAAAGAATGCATGGCACCTAATGCTGTAATGTTATTGATTAGATCATCGTTTATCTTGTCCGCATCGATTAATCTTCTTATGTTTTTTTTTTGTTTTTTCGTCGCGTCCATCTCTTCTGTTATCACAATCGAGACTTCTAGATTATCATTTCTTCTCCCTGCAATTTTAGAAATGTAATTTTTCATGATCATCCAGCGAACGCCTGAGACATTTCAGCAAAATGTCGATTATTCAATGGATGTTGTAAGGTTCCATGTTTTTTTTTTCACTATCTCTTGTTTGGTCGATTTTGAATTTGGGAGTTATTTTTTTTATTTTGCTTTTCGCGACATGTTCGACTAATCGTGACAATACGTTTTAACCTTTCTGCATAAACGTTGAAACGTTTCAACAAACAAACGTTGAACCAAAAAAAAGGTTTTCTCAAACGTTTAGACGACTACGAAAACGTTGAAATGTAAAATATTGTTGCATTGTAATCAAAAAAAAATTCGTTGAATATGCCTAACCTAAAATAAAATTCAAGAATTAATAGAGTTAAACATTTGCCACTCTGAAATGGCGACGGCTATCATAACATCATTTTCAGCAGGATAATAATAACAATATTATATATATTAAGGATTAGGCCCGAGGGATTCTTATTCACTACACTCGTTTCTAACCTGTCCACACTGGAAACCGAAAACACAAGTACGAGACACTAACTTGGGAGAGGACATGCAAAAACTCTGCGGGGCTCATCTTAAAAACTTCAGTAGATGTTTGTCATGGAACTCCCTCCTTAAATTCGATTCGAAAAGCACAAATATTCCGGTTCTTGAATAAGAAGCGCGTATGCCTTCGGAAAAAGAGAAGAAGAAATAAATAAATCAACTCATGCATATTCTTCATGTACGTACGCTTGGTGACAAGAAACAGTATTTTTTTTCTCTTCGAGAAATTGTTTTCAACTTTTTGCTAGGTGACCCAACAGGAGTGGACGAAATAGCTTATTTATTCAAACTGGAAGCTTGTTTTTTTTTTCAACAATGGAAAACACATTATTTCCAGTGAAATATCGACTCAACTACCTAGAATGGCTACCACGGGCTTGGTGACTGAATACTAAAAAAACTATCGAGCGACTTACTTCACAGCAGTGTCACTTAGTTTCAACAAGAACAGTTCAAGGCTTCCCGGGTGTCCTGCAAGGTTCGGCATTTATTTTTTTAATAGCAAGCAGATGAACTGGCCTTACAATATGAAGACCCCTCTCACTGTGTCGGTTGCAGTTATTTTCTGGTAATTATGTCTTGCCGATGGCGTTGTCGCTTTGTAATAAAAAAAAGTGCTAGGTTTCGATTGATACCTGTTGGAGGCGCATGGTGGTTCGATTTACAGGCCCAATCCCGATTTGCTTTTCCGTGCATAAAGCAAACTTAAAGCTGCAATTCAATCAATGATTCACTGGTAATTATATTCTTGTGTCAAGTACATCCCCTCTCTAGGAACTTTTAACATATATACTGCTTGTTAAATAATATTGTGTTTCTGATTCTTTCATCCTCATAGTCATGAATGATCCAAGAGAAAAATATATTGTGCTGACATTCGAAACATGCAATAAAAATATATGATCAAAAAGCTAGCGAAAAAAAATAAACAGTAAAGGTAATACACACAAGATTTGAGCCGTATGGTTTGAACAGAATTAGATACAAAATTGGATTGATCTTGCTCATTTATAGGGTGAGAGATGGAAGGCTTCTGTTGCTAAACCTTCGGGTTTAAGAAGACAAGAGAATTAGTTGGTTAATACCGAGCTATTAGGAACTGGCATTCTTGAAACTTCATGCTGCAAGCCTCGTCCTCTACACGTTTATTTCCGACATAATCCTCACTCTCGTTATGCTTTTTTTTTTTTTACAGATAACATCAAAAGCCGTGACATGCAATTTTCTGGCTTTTTTTTTATTCACAACATGGATATTCATGTTTCTCATCACATTGCAATGATGAGGATACTCAATACCATATAGGGTTTGGCGAGTCTCAGAGCTCCAGGAAAAAATAAACTCCTGTAGGATTTTCCGTGTAGCAGTGAGACACGCTAGTACCGTAAATTGAACTGCACATAATTTAGATTTTATTGAAAAGCAAACAGAAGCCGTGTTGGGAGCATTTTGAAGACTGGAACGGCTATGCAAGAACACTTATTATAATATAAACATTTTATTCATTCGAACGAACGTTGAAACGTTTCAACGTTTATGCAGAAAGGTTAAAACGTATTGTCACGATTAGTCGAACATGTCGCGAAAAGCAAAATAAAAAAAATAACTCCCAAATTCAAAATCGACCAAACAAGAGATAGTGAAAAAAAAAACATGGAACCTTACAACATCCATTGAATAATCGACATTTTGCTGAAATGTCTCAGGCGTTCGCTGGATGATCATGAAAAATTACATTTCTAAAATTGCAGGGAGAAGAAATGATAATCTAGAAGTCTCGATTGTGATAACAGAAGAGATGGACGCGACGAAAAAACAAAAAAAAAACATAAGAAGATTAATCGATGCGGACAAGATAAACGATGATCTAATCAATAACATTACAGCATTAAGTGCCATGCATTCTTTCCTCGTTCGTAATAAAATTTAACAAATTATAAAAAGGATAGCAATCCAACTTGTCATTTGACCTCCTTAGTGAAGTATGTTATAAAAAATATATATATATTGAAAATTTCCAGTTCGTTTCATTTCGCGATTTATTCTCATAGCCGCGATAAACTTAGGAGGCACAGGCTTGTATACATTCCATCTTTCGTTCGGAGGGACAAGGTAAACCGAGCACCTAACCAACCATTCAATGATAATAATATTCATGAATTTTTGTTTTTGAATTGAGAAAATAAAAAAATAATCACCTCCTTTAAATATCACATCTACTCTAAAGCATTCATTCGCTGTTCATATTTTCCGTCCTTGAATTCGAATATATGTTTTGTCTAACAATTGATTAAATTAAGTACCGAACATTATCGAAAAATAATTCTGAAAACATTATACTGAAATATTAACATTATAATAAGTGTCCTTCCATAGCCGTTTCAGTCTTCAAACTGCTTCCAACACTGCTTCTGCATACTTTTCAATAAAATCAATTTACCGTACACCCTGGCTCTTTGCAGATTAACGAAAAATCGTCTAAAGTTTGAAGTTGTGACCCTTCTCTATACCGTTGCAAGCTTTTTTGTGGTTATTCAAAATACCTCATTTTCGCATATTCAAATACACACCAGTGAAGAGAGTTCATGTCTCATTAGTGATTTTAAATTTGTATTTTTGGGACCATGCACACACTTCCTAACATTGTTGCTTTGTAGTCGATGAGTTGTGCGGGTACAGATGTGAAGTAGTTAATAAGACCCCACGCAGACAAGCCCCCCACCATTTCTTTCCGACATAGTTGTTGTTTTGTTACTAGAAAATTGTTATGATTACAGTACACCTGTATCAGTATAGAATAACATAGTGCCATTTTCTGTTTCTGTTGCCAGCAAAAGCAAATCTGCAGGTCACAGGTTCGAGAAACAAGACATTTTTTAAAAATTCTCCTGCGCATAATATGGACCACCTATAGCGATGATATAATATAGATCGTATTAACAAATATACTTCAAACTTATGTAATAAGATTTTGGTTTAGTATTTAATCACAGCAGCAAAACAAAACTCTCCATTCGCTTCACAACAGAAGTTAAGTGCATTTTGCATACATGCAGAAACATAAATTTACGCCTCTTGAGGTGGTTGTTGGAAGACTATATACAATAAGACACACCGCCCCCATTCTTTACAATAATAAAAATATTGAATAAGTAAGCAGTGGAGTAAAATCCTTTGTTTCATTTTGATGTGAACAAAAATTATAGTTGATCTGAACCCCCTTGTCCAAATAAAAAGTAAGCTCCGGTCCCATCTGGAGACTGCAAAACTGATATGTATGTCTATTCAGAAAAACCCAAAAGTTTTAACATCCATGCACATTACCGTACTGTGGCTGTTGCGCCCCACACCCATGTGTAATGTTTTATTTCTCTTGTTGGCTGAACGCGAAGATGCTCGAGACTGCTTTCAAAAATTATTTTCGGCCTCGCTTCACGATACAGCCGTATGCATGTAAAACTAGTATATCACACACAGGCAGAGGGGCAAAAGGTAATATTTCTCTCTTTCCCTCGCTTTTGCCCATCTTCCAGTGTTCGTCTAGATAGCGTGACTAGCAAAAATATTGAAATCGAAATAAGAATTATCCGTTATGGTCTCCCTCCCTTCTTTGCATGCATGTTGCGCTGACATGTAAATAAGCGCTATGCTTTAATAAAAAGAACAACCATTATACAACTGTATAGGTCCTCGTCCATCTCATGCCAGGGACTGGGT